>NC_134275.1:38791651-38876651 GCF_031893055.1 Leptodactylus fuscus
TGTCCCCGTACACTGCATAGTGGTGGTCCCGGGGAATATGAGAGGAGCTGTGTGAGGTCCCCGTACACTGCATAGTGGTGGTCCCGGGGAATATGAGAGGAGCTGTGTGAGGTCCCCGTACACTGCATAGTGGTGGTCCCGGGGAATATGAGAGGAGCTGTGTGAGGTCCCCGTACACTGCATAGTGGTGGTCCCGGGGAATATGAAGGGCGCTACGCGAGTTCCCTGTCCACTACCACTTTCCAGCGCCCAGAAGCTGCTAGAACAGCTGATCTGTGAGGTGACAAGGTATCAGACCCCAACAGATCACATACTGGTGACGGATTCTATCCTGTGAATAGGTCACAAGTATGAAAAGTCACTTTGGGCCCAGAAATCCTCTTTTAACCCCTTCACTACAGGGCTATTTTCCCTGGCTCAGGACCGGACACATTTTCAGGACATGCAGTTTTTAGGGATATAACATTTTTTTTCTTTTGGGATATTTAAATATTTTTTTGATTTTTCTGTTATCCAGAGTCACTGAATGGCAGATGTGAACGGTGCCCAATAACAGGGTCTATTGACTATACAAGGGTCCATGGGATGCATTGTAGAACAGATCTGACACACTGTCATGGCTCCATCTCGTGTCAGATGCAATTAGTGACCTGCCTTCATAGAGGGGACATGGGACCCCCGGTTATACTGAAGGTGGGGGTCTCACAGTCACAAGAGCCGGCACTGAGTAAATATAGAACTATTTTATTTTCCATCTTTGTAGCCAGTTGGGGAATATTTTGGGAAGCCCCATCTAAATGTCACGTGACCTCTAGCGACACCTCCAAAGTGTCTTTGTGTTGCTATAGTTACAAAACAACAGGAATAGAGAACACGTGACAGGCTGCAGCCGCTCTGAGGAATTTACCATTGGTCCTCCTCGGGAGGGGTTTAACCATACAAATGCCGCTCTTCCTTTATCAAGTACTAATGTAGCTATGTGTATAGTATAAGGAAATATAACTAAGAAATAAGTCTTCTATGACACCTTATTATTAGATCTTAACATGTCAATTCTTATTTTCAGAAATAACTGAGTTAATGGTATATCCCCCTTTTTTACTTGAGATCTTTGCAAATCGGGGGCAGGAATGGTACGGTCCGTTGCTATAGCAGCGAGTGTTGCTGCTGAGGGCTCTCCTGGAACGAGCAGGTCTGTGCTGGCTCTGTATATACAACTAACTATAAATGAGGATTCCTATACTTACATGGTGGGCAAGACGTGTGCTGGGCCTTGTAGTTCTGTATCTGTTCTAGGCTTGCTGAGTGTTATAGTAATAATGTGGAGACTAGGCATGCTGAGGCTTGTAGTTCGTCATGAGGTGAGGAGAAGGCTTGTGGTGCCTCATTTTGTGTAGAATAAGCATGCTGAGAGTTGTAGTCCCTCATGGGGTGTGAATTAGTTGTGCTGAGGATTATAGCGCTTGATCTTGTGTAGAACAGCCATGCTTAGTCTTGTAGTTCTTCCTCTGGTATGGAGGACATGTGCTGAGAGCTGTGATTACATATAAGTAAGGCCTGGTTCACATCTGCCTTCGGTATTCCGTTATAAGGGAGTCTGCTTGGGGACGCGCTGAGCAATGAAAACACAGGGACCCCATAGGGATCATTCACACGGCAGAAATCTTCTCCGCCATGTGGCTTTTTCACTCAGCATCCCTCTCTTGATTTCTCCCGGATGAATGGGCCTAAGCAGAAGTGTCTCTCAAGCCGTGGACGCGGCGGCTGAGTCAGCCGAAGATTCAGCGTGAAGATAGGGCATGACGCTTTTTTTCCGCTAGCTGAAAAAATTCGCTAGTGGCAAAAAAAACTACAAGTGACTCCCACTGAAATGATTGGGAGGCGTTTTTGCAGGCAAATTTTGAGGCAGATTTCGCATCAAAATCCACCTGCAAAAAAATCCATTTGAACATACCCCTAGACAAAAATACTTGAAGCAGTGGACTCCATTATAGTCTATGGGCTCATTCACAAGGGGCAAGAGGGGGCGGATTTTGGCGCTGAATCCACGTCAGAATGCGCCCCCTCACAATAGAGGTCTATGTAGACCGCTAGCTTACTTTTCTCCGTGAGCAGGAACATACCGCTCACGGAAAAAAGAAGTGAGCTGCCCTTTCTTCAGGTGGATTCCGCTGCTGATTCAGCCCTGGCGTCCCCCTCGCGGCAGCACCATCCGGTCTAGACCCATTCATTTGGGCCTACTCCGGAGCAGGAAGCCATGACTATCGGAAGCCGATGCAGGCGCATTTTGTTCCTATTTTGATGCGGCTTCCCGCGTTACAATCAGGACCAAAATCCGCCATTCCGTGCCCTGTGTGTACTAGCGCTATGGGGTACGTGTATTTTGTTGTTTCAGTATATGCATACAAATTTGTTTTTGCTCATTTCTATTGCCCTATTTCCATCCGAGACATTCTTTTGGTTTTGTGTCTAGTACTTTGTATGATGGGATGTTTCTTTATTGATTTTGTTGAATAATTTTTTTTGGGTGATATTGCATATAAGTTGTAGGCATGCTGAGGTTTGTAGTTCTTCATCAAGTGTAGAATGAGGATGCTGAGTCTTGTAGTATTTCTTAGACATGCTGAGTGTTGTAGTCCCTCCTCCGGTGAGGAGTAAGTAGACAGAGGCTAGTAGTGTGCATGCTGAGCATTGTAGTTCCTCATCAGATGTGGAATATGCATGTTGAGGATTATACTTACATATCACAGGTGAACTAGGAGTGCTGACATCTGTAGTTCCACATTAGTTTCAGTGTAGATGTTCTGGGCCTTGTAGTTCCTCATCGGTTTATTTTTATAAAATTACCTTTTCTTCTTTTTTTTTTTTTGTTTTATAAAATCTAGTGACTGGCGTAGAATATTTTGCAGCCATGTATAAGTTGGATCTCCCAGTAGATCTGAAGGAAGTCGCCGCCATTGAAAGGCGAAGAAACAGAGAGCAGCAAAGACAAAGCCGGATATTTAATGCCAAATTCAGGACTATTGGGGTATGTGTGGACTTTGCTGCCCCTCCTGGCTGGAGGTGTGATTGCAGGGTACTATCCTAGTCTAATGACCCTCTTATGTAGGTTGATGTGGCCGCACTGGAGCAGCAGGTGGAAGAAAGGAGGACAATGGAGAGAAGTGAGAAGGTTCGGGAGGAGGTATTTGGTAAATATTTCTAGGCCTGAAAGAAACCTGACTGTGAACGTGTGCAGAGCAATATGGTGGACATTGTGCCCCTGCTGGTTGTATGTGAGATCAGAAAAACATGACTGCTTTTTCTTAGAAATTGGGGCACTCTAACCCACAAGCTATGTATTGTGGCACTCTGTGCCATTGGACAAGAGTGGCTCTGTCTCCATGAGAAAACAGTTATGCAAACTTTAACTTTTTATGACAACTTTGACTCTCTCCTCTCTTTATGAACCCCCAGATGCAGACAGAGAACAATATGATAAAATTGCTCTGATGCTGGAGCAGAAGGAGCAGAAATTGGCACGAGACCTAGAGCAGGCTGTACTGAATTACAGGGCACAAAATCAGAAGCCTGAGACCCGGAGGGAATTTGACCTTTATGATCCAGATCTGCTAAAGAAGGACAGGCCCGCCAGGATCAGTGACGATGACCCCAGATGTGGACCTGCCAGCTTGCAGAAGTTTGTTGGGGAAGACCTGAATGAGAAGAAGCGGAAAGAGTTGCAGATAGAGATGGCCAAAAAATGTCTGTCAGAGCAGATAGATGAGAGGAAGAGTATTGAAGCACAGCAGGTGTATGCAGGTCAGTCACAAGAATTAAAGTGAATCCTTTGTATACTCTTTTTCTGCAAGATAGGGAATTAGTGAATGCCGGGGGTCTGATCACTGCGACACCAAGTGATCAGAATAATGAATGGGGTGGAGGTATGCTGGAAATCCAATAAACATGAAAATATACAGTGTTGCCCAAAAGTATTGGCACCCCTGCAATTCTGTCAGATAATACTCCGATTCTTCCAGAAAATGATTTCAAGCACAAACTCTTTGGTAATATCGTCATTTATTTTGCTTGCAATGAAAAAACGCAAAAGAGAATGAAAAAAAAGTCAAATCATTGATCATTTTACACAAAACTCCAAAAATGCGCCAGACAAAAGTATTGGCCCCCTCAGCCTAATACTTGGTAGCACAACCTTTAGGCACAATAACTGTGCACAACCGCTTCTGGTAACAATCAATGAGTTTCTTACAAGGCTATGCTGGAATTTTAGACCATTTTTCTTTGGCAAACTGCTCCAGGTCCCTGAGATGTGAAGGGGGCCTTCTCCAAACTGCTATCAAGAGATCTCTCCACAGGTGTTCTATGGGATTCAGGTCTGGACTCATTGCTGCCACTTTACAAGTCTCCAGTGCTTTCTCTCAAACCATTTTCTAGTGCTGACCTGAAGTGTGTTTTGGGTCATTGTCCTGCTGGAAGACCTATGACCTCTGAGGGAGACCCAGCTTTCTCACACTGGGCCCTACATTATGCTGCAAAATGTGTTGGTAGTCTTCAGACTTCATAATGCCATGCACACGGTCAAGCAGTCCAGTGCCAGAGGTAGCAAAGCAACCCCAAAACATCAGGGAACCTCCGCCATGTTTGACTGTGGGGACCGTGTTCTTTTCTTTGAAGGCCTCTCCCCCCCCCCCCCCCCTGTAAACTCTATGTTGATGCCTTTTCCTACTCATCTGACCAGAGAACATTCTTCCAAAACGTTTTTGGCTTTCTCAGGTAAGTTTTGGCAAACTCCAGCCTGGCTTTTTTATGTCTCTGGGTAAGAAGTGGGATCTTCCTGGGTCTCCTACCATACAGTCCCTTTTCATTCAGACGCCGACGGATAGTACGGGTTGACACTGTTGCACCCTCGGACTGAATATCCTTGAACTTGGATACAAGGATACAGGACAGAGGTTGAGTCAACTTTAATCCATTTCAACTGGCTGCAAGTGTGATTTAGTTATTGCCACCACCTGTTAGGTCGCTCAGGTATGTAACAGGTGCTGTTAATTACACAAATTAGAGAAGCATCACATGATTTTTCAAACAGTGCCAATACTTTTGTCCACCCCTTTTTTATGTTTGATGTGGAATTATATCCAATTTGGCTTTTTGACAATTCTTTTTGTGGTTTTCCATTGAAGACAAATTAAATGAAGATAATAATACCAAAGAATTTGTGATTGCAATCATTTTCTGGAAGAAATTGCAGGGGTGCCAATATTTTTGGCCAACACTGTAGGGTACATTAAAATATAACTTTTATTGAGTATATAATAAAAAATCAAGAAAAAATATTTGGATAAACAAGTGTATACTATAGGGGTAAAAAATGGTTGTAAGAAGTTGAGCGTGGTGCAAAATATCACAGGTGTGCTATAGATAACTCTAGGCTAATGGTATATTAGAACCCCATAGCCCTATTATAATGAAAAAAAATCCCCACTAGTCTAGGGTATTTTGAAAGTCCCCACCAATCTAGGATTTTCTCAAGCACACCAAATTGATGTTGAGCCCAATAAATTGGGGCATACACATACACACATGCACCACACTAGCTAAAGTGGTATTAATAAAAAAACTGTAACTACCACTAGCTGGAGGGAAAGATTGGTGCCCCCATCACTAATTTTAACAACCACTACATAAAAGAAGAGTGAGCCACATTGGTGACCCAACCACGCACACAACAGCCCTAAATATTGTCTGACGCGCTTCAACTGGTATAATACGGCCAGCCGCGGCTTCACATCACAGCCGACAGAAAAACTATGCACATTACGCTGTCTCTATGAATACGGGAGGCGAATCACTATTGCCCCCATGGTTAGGTCTACCTCTAGGTCCATTTAGCCTCTGATGAGCTGGCCATATTATACCAGTTGAAGCGCGTCAGCAATATTTAGGGCCGTTGTGTGTGCAGCCCAAATCGGTCACCTATGCAGCTACACAGGTCTCAACCGATACATTTACAAACACACAAAAATAATAGACATGATGCTTGTTCACAGCCCTTTTTTCTGTAGTGTGTGAATGGGATCCACTATACATATACCCTGTTTTTCTGCAGCTTAACCCTGGCAATATCGCCACAGCCTTAGCCTAAACCTACTATTGAGAGTAATCCCATAACGTTCTGATCAGTGAGGGTTCAAACTCTTAGACACTCAGCAGTCCTGAGATTAAAGTGGCCGTAGGGCTGACTAAAGATGGAAGTCTAAAATTTTCTGCATCTGTCCCTTAAAATGTTGAACCATCTTGAGTAACCAAACTTTATTTTATTGAAGGATCATCCCCAAAAAAATAAAACAGATCTCAAAGTATCCCACTGATAGTAGCCCCATCAAACAGCTGTAGCATGTGGGGGAACCCAGCAGTAAGTGTTTAATTTCCCAGGAGAAATTAAGGTATTACACTCTACAAGGGAGCTCACAAGTATATTATGTTGATTGACTAAAAGTGAGCCTTCGCTGGGCAAACAGTCTTTGAATAAGTGTAAAAATCTGATATTTGGCTATTTTTATTACAATATGGAATACAGTATATTCAATATGGTGAAATTCCTGTAATAGGGGATGGACTTTTTCTGATAACCTGATAATCCAGAAATGGTCTCATTGGTTACAGATAATTTATATGACAGAAAGAGAGTGGAGCTGGATGAGAGAGCTCAACACCTAAGCAAGATGGAAGAAGAGTGCCGGAAGGCAGTGAACATGGCCACCAGTAACTTTAACCAAGCCTTGGTAAGTCGGCCACATACTCCTCGTGGACAGTGACAACAGACATACTTATGGCTGGTCTATGACTGCCATCTCTTCTTTTGGTGCAGGCCATGGAAACGTCAGAGCGCAGGAGACTGCAGAAGCAGCAGGAAGAAGATAATAATCTTGCAGAGATTTACAACCACCTGACTGGCGACATATTGACGGAGGATCCCACAGTGGCAGTCAGCGCCTTTGGGCCACATCGTGTGGTGCCGGATCGCTGGAAGGGCATGAGCCCAGAGCAGCTCAAAGCCATCTTAGACATCCAGAAGCAGCAATGCGAAGAGAAACAGGTAGTGTCTCCAAAATCCTGTCCAATCTTACAATCTGACCTTCTGGTGCTGTGTTATGCAGATGATTTGAATGCAAGCCCAGGCGTAAAATCTGCCGCTAATATGCACCGTGTGCATTCAGCCTCATTTTGCTGAGAATTTGTTATGGAAATACAACAAAATCTGCTTAGAAAATAAGCTTGAAATGAATTTCTGTATGTACATAGGCTTACGGGTCTGAGTAGGGAGCATTTTGACAGGATGGAGTCTTCTCTATGTGAGGGGGTACAAGGAAGTAGGGTCATTCTTGTACCTGCCTACATGGGTAACATATTAGGGAACTGTCATGTATGTGACTGACTATTATAATAACATAGATGATTCCAGATATGAGACATAACTACAAGATCCTGATACTGTTCTCCATCCAATAACCATCATCCTATACTGATGTTCTCAGAGGCTGAAGGAGGAAGAGAAACAGTGGAACATGGAATGGGATAGGCAGAGGACGCTGGCCACTCGGGCCGCCATGAACCTGGAACAACAAGAGCAGGAATTCAGCAGGGAAATGAGGAAGCGGCTGGACGGGTATAACCAGCAGCTGAGCAGAGAGCAGAGGGCACAGTGAGTATCTCATCATGGTTATATCATACCATTGTAAGATATAGCATCTGGACTCCGAGGGGGTCACCTCAGAAGCAGACACAGAAGTTAACTATTTCAAAGGAACATCAATTTTAAGTTAACCCAAAATATCAGGTTATAAGATTTGCAAATGATCGATCTAGTAGACCCACCTAACATTGCTGGAACATAAGTGTTAAAGCTTTGGCACTTCAATGATGCCCACAGTACACCAGGGCTTTATTCACAAGGAACGGTCATGACATCACAACCCCAGAGCCTGAAATCTTACACAAGCACAGTGTCTGCCTGCTCCCCCATCATGTACAGTGAAACCTCCTCTACTACCACTAGGAGTGCACTATGACTATATTCACATGGCAGTGCTTAAAAAATGACAGTTCTATCTGTTTTTTATCCATAAGACAACTGTCTTGCTCAACCCCTTTAATGTTTTTCCTACAATGTTCCTCCTCCTCCATCACTTTATACACAGTGCTCAATGATCTCTGTGTGTACAGGGTCCCAATGACATCTCTGCATGTATAGCTGTCTTTCTTCTGAAATAACTGTGTCTCCCCATTAGTCTAATACACCAGACTAATATAATATAATACATATAAAGCACAACAAATCTCTATGTGTTACTGATCTGATTATTTATGACATGTATTGATCTTTTCTAGCCTGGAATACCTGGATAAGGTGGTCTACACCAACAACCCTACCGCCCATTTCCTCACTCAGTTCAACACTACAAGCCGCTGAATGTCCAGCAGGAAGCATCTTAGCATCAGATCTATAAACTAGAGATCTTGTCTATGGTAGATCATTATCGCATGCTAATAAAGATGACCCCAACTTGTACAGAGTCTTATGTTTTGTACTTGGTGTGATTTACCTTTAGGAAGGAGTGTGGTTTAGCACTTGGTTAGAGATTTCTCAGAAGTGAAGAAGTAGAGTCCCAACCTGTCAGAAATGTAGTTATAGAGACTTCAGACTCCAATCAGGTAGTATATATCACTTGTTTAGTTCTCACCGATCCGGTGTTCAGGTAACAAACACATTTATAGGGATATCTGAACAGCGTATAAAGTAGAGATGTGGAAACCTTTTCGGCCCAAATAAGGCCTTCTTCAGACTCTCTAGACTCCACTTGGGGTGGAGTCAGAGGTCTCTATAACTATGTTGTGATTTACCTCTCACTGTGTATGTAAGATAAGATAAGATAATCTTCTATTCTGTGACCCAGAGTTTAAAGCTGTAATACATGTGTGTACCAGACTTCTGAATGGTAAATCTGCCTTGAGCTGCAGCGATTCTTCCCCCTCCCCCCCCCCCCCAGCCTGATATTGCTGTACAAGTAGGGGCATCATTAGTGATTCAGGAGAAGTTGTTACCCAGATTTCCTAATTTTCAGAATGATAAATCTGCGCTTTCCCAACCCTGCGTTTTCCAACTCTCATAAACCTGCATAAGGCTGGGGCCCTGTGGGACATAAACGCCGCGATTTGCCCGCGGCGGAAAAGCTGAGGAAAAAATCACGGCGGAGACGCTGCAGGAAAAATCGCGGCATTGTACAGTGCAGGCAAAGTGGATGGGATTCATGCGAATCCCATCCCCACTTTGCGGAAAAGATCGCAGCGTGTCCGCGAATGCTGGTGGCTTTCCCTGTAGATATAATGTTAAGAGAAAGTCTGCAGAGGAAAACTCTGTGAACTTTCTCTTAAAAGCGCTGCAGAATGAGCTGCAATGTGTTCATGCAGCGGTTCTTCCCGCAGCGCTTTTGTGCTGCGGATACGGCCCGTGGGGTTTTAGCCTAAGTCGGCAAATGTCCATGTAGGCATTTGGAAATGAAGTGTGACAACCAATATGGCTATTACAAATTGCAGAGAGGGTGTTACCCAGCTTCTCCAGAGTCCTGAATGGTAAATATCTAAAGACCATGCGGCAGCATTATTATGAAAGTACTAAGGCGAGCGCTTCACTGTGAGATGGCAAAGCACAGTAAGAAAACCCTTCTTAACCTTTACATACATGAGGATGTATATGGACGTCTTAGGTCAGGTACATCCTAGGCCATGGTGTCCACAATGGAAACGCTCTCCCATGGGGAACTCGGAACAGAACCAAGCCCATTGTCATAGGAATGTTGAGCTGTTGCTGTGCTAGGGCTCCATAGTAATGTAGTCATTTCTCCATAGACTGCAGTGCTACTGTAATATAGTCTATGATAGCAGCGATCTAATGATTGCAGGCTGAGCTAAAAGGTTAAAAAAAAAAAAAAAAATTGAAAATATTAAAAAATAAGAAAAAAAACCCATAAAAATTCCTACCCCCTTTCCCTAGATCACATATGAAAATAATCAAAAATGAACACGTTAGTCGTCCCCACGTCTGAACATGCCCGTACTAATACAATATAAGAATATTTATCTCATACGGTGAAAGGAAAAGAATCAAAATGTCTAAATCTCCTTTTTTTGTCATTTATCCTCCTCACAAAATTGAGATAAAGTGACCAAAATGTCACACATTCCCCAATAATATCAATAGAAACTACAACTTTCCCGGCATGAAACGAACATCTTACATAGCGCTGTACACAGAAACGTAAAAAAGTGAAGATGACGCACAGAATTTTATTATTTAAAAGTTTTTAAAAAATTGATTCCCCCCCCCCCCGATTTTCTTCCTCCAGTTTCCCGGTATATCGCGTGGAGTATTACATTTGTACCGTAAATACTAAGCCATTGTATATGACTCTGTGACGTGAGAAAAAGCGAAAATTGGTGCGTTTTTAGTGGTTAAAACATTCAGACCCTCGTGTACAAGAATATGATGAATAAGCTGAACAGCTGCGATGGGAGACGAATCAAAGCTGGTGCAATGGCAAAAGCTGACTGGTTGCTATAGGCAACGACTCCATTCCCCCCCCACAGATTTGTTACATCTCCCTCCTGACGTTCCAATAAGGTCTTTGTTGAATGTACACAATGGAGGATGAGCCAGCAGAGGCTCCAAGACAATGGAGGATGAGCCAGCAGAGGCGCCAAGACAATGGAGGATGAGCCAGCAGAGGCTCCAAGACAATGGAGGATGAGCCAGCAGAGGCTCCAAGACAATGGAGGATGAGCCAGCAGAGGCTCCAAGACAATGGAGGATGAGCCAGCAGAGGCTCCAAGACAATGGAGGATGAGCCAGCAGAGGCTCCAAGACAATGGAGGATGAGCCAGCAGAGGCGCCAAGACAATGGAGGATGAGCCAGCAGAGGCTCCAAGACAATGGAGGATGAGCCAGCAGAGGCTCCAAGACAATGGAGGATGAGCCAGCAGAGGCGCCAAGACAATGGAGGATGAGCCAGCAGAGGCTCCAAGACAATGGAGGATGAGCCAGCAGAGGCGCCAAGACAATGGAGGATGAGCCAGCAGAGGCTCCAAGACAATGGAGGATGAGCCAGCAGAGGCGCCAAGACAATGGAGAATGAGCCAGCAGAGGCTCCAAGACAATGGAGGATGAGCCAGCAGAGGCTCCAAGACAATGGAGGATGAGCCAGCAGCGGCTCCAAGACCCTGGACAGCACAGCAGACGCCCAGACCTTTGCCTTTAAATCCTCTTAAAAATCGGCAAATAGTAACGCGCTCCCTTTAAATGAACTCACAACTACAGCCGCGCTGCCATTGGCTGTCTGCCTTCTCTCCGCTGCTCTCATTGGTTACAACGTTCTCTAGCCTCGTTATCGTTCGGGATTGTGATTGGTTAGCGCTAGTCTTCTTCAGAGTTCATTGGCTGTCTGCCCTACTAAGGGGTCGGGAGAAACATGGCGAACCTGAGGAGCCTGAAGGTGAGTTAGTGGCAGGTGAAAGGTGACGTAGGAAGCCTGCGTTATTACATACCGCACGTGTAGCCAGGTGCATGCGTTATTATACCGCGCGTGTAACCAGGTGCATGCGTTATTGGAAGTGTGGGCACAGTCTACACTCTGCAGTACTGCTGGGAGCGTTGTTCTGGCTCTGCAGCTCCTTATTGTGCTGTGAGATCATTGCTGGAGATCTGGTGCACAGGCTGACCTAGGGCATGTACCAGTGGTGCTGTGCTGGGCAGGGGGCACAGAGCATGGCAGAGGAGAGTCAGCACAGTGTAGTAGCCAGTGGTTTTTAGTACAGAAGCCCTCGCCTTGCTGGGGTATAGCTATAGGGAGCTGTAACTACCTGACCCTGAGGGCCCCCAAAGCTCCCCTGCCATGTAAAATATACCAGGGTCCTAAATGGCACATTGTAGGTAGGAGCCCCCTTACAGATTCTTACACAGGGGCCCAAGAACTGCAGGCTAAACCTCTAAAAGGAAGGTCCTGTTTTTGGCTCCAGTGACCACCATGTATGACCTAGGGTATAAAGGTTGCTAGGCAGTGACATGTCCCCTCCCTGATCAGCTGATTGCTGTGGGGCTGGTTGTTTGGACTATCATCCCCACCGTCTACTTCTGCTAGATCAGCTGCCAGCCCGTCTACATTGTGGCTCCATGTGCGTCAGCAGGCGACCTTGTAATAGATGATCACGTCCAGTCCTCCAAATATGGCCTTGATGTCCATAATAGTTCATTCACTACACAAGATCTCCAGAGATGTCAATGTTAGTTCTCATGGATTGTCCTTAAAGGGGCTCTCAAGGCTCCCAGGTGCTTTTTATTTTTACTGATGACCATCGGTTCCCCGTGTTTGGCACCTAGACCCTGCACAGATCAGCTGTTCAGACTGCCTGTCAGTACTGGGAGCTACCACACAGTGGCCAGAAGCAGGTCTGTTCCTATTGATGTAATTGTTGCAGGGCCATAACCCCATCCACACCTATTACTGAATAGCCCTGTGTATCCAGATCAGCTAATTGGTCAGTAATAGGTGTCCGAACCCCATTGATTGGATGCTGATGATCCTGTGGATAGGAAAAACCTTTACAGCAGAAGCCCCATTCACTGCATAGCGGTGGTTCTGGGGAATTGCGGCACTGCTCCTGTTACTTGAATATGAACAGTGCTGCACACGCTGCCCATCCACTAGCAGCTGATCTGTGTGGGGTCCAGGTGTCAGACCCCCACAGATCACATACTGATGACTTATCCAGTGGATAGATCATCAGAATTAAAAATTTGAGTTGGTGTTGGACAATCCCTTTGACATCTGAACCTGGCCATGCACAATATAGGTGGCAGCCGTGCGTTCTCTGACAGCTATCCCACCAGATTCCTCCTTTTGACAGAGCATGCATGTGTCACTGTCAGATACTCCTGGCAGTGGGTTATCTCTTGAGGACATAAGGATCACACCTTTGTAATCCAACACTCCTGATGCTTCTATCCCTTATAACATCTGCCATCAATGGATGGTTGGGAAAACCCTATAAACACTAGATATACAGCTCGTCGTACCCATGTCAGGTTTGGCCAACATATTTCTAATGTGTATGGAGGAGAGTTCACCAGGTTGTGTTTCGGGAGTCGAGTGAGTTTTCTTCCCATTTTGCTTAAATCCTCCCTGATAGTCCCCTTTCCAGTACCTCTGGGGACTCCTGTCCCCTTACTTATTCTTAAGCCTATAAAACATGTAAATATGTAACAAAAATGTAATCCAGCAATGGAGTATGGTGATAAATGATAGCCTTTAGCAGAGAGATCAACATAAGTGAGTGTTTATATGTAGTGAAGTCATAGTGACAGCTTTCATATGGGAGTGGATATAATTAGCTCTGCATAAGGACAAGTGTAAAAAATACTGTGGATGCTGGAAAACAGTGAAGTAAATGAAGTCAGATCATAAAGAATAGCACATACAACGATAGGAACGCGCCCCGACGCGCGTTTCGCCGTAAAGGCTTTGTCAGGGTATTTCTTCTGCTGTAAGGTGGGGTTGGTATTTGAAGACCTAGTACAGGTAGTAAAAGATGTTGATCCTGGTCCTGCCTTGTCACTGATATGTTGGGAGTATTAACGTACTTTCTTGAGTTGTTCTTAATGTATTCTGTCCTTATACATCTGTTAAGTACAGTCCTTTCCTTACAGGGCCTAGTTGGCATTGTAACCGGTGGAGCCTCAGGTCTTGGCCGGGCCACAGTGGAACGGTTAATCCGACAAGGAGCCAGTGCAGTCATTCTAGATTTACCGAGTTCTGATGGAAACAATGTGGCCAAGTCTCTTGGGGAGAAGTGTGCATTCGCTCCCACAGATGTAAGTAATATTGTTTGTTTTGTGCACCCCCGTACCTCTAGAAATCACTGAGGGAACATTTGTAGAGCAGCAGAAATTTAGAGTTTTCCCCCTATCCAGCGCCACCTTCATCATGATGCAATACCTATAGTAGAACATGTTTGTGCTGCGTTTTCTGTACAGTTTCAGCTCAGAAGTGGTCCTGTCAATGTGAAGGGAGCACCAGGCTCCATTCACTGCTATGAGACGAGGTTCGCCCCATGGTAATGATTTGAGTCCTGGTCATGCAAGTGCACTGCTGTTCCATTCACATGGAGATTTGAGAATCCCCTTTCTCCTGATCGCTGGGGGATTCGATAGCTGGACCTCTAATCACTGGGCATTTAGGATAGGAAATAAGTGTACAACCCATTTTTAGCTAGGAGCTTCCAGCAGCCCAAACGCCTTATTTATTACAAACTAGAGTGAAACGAGTGGAAATCTTGGAGTGGAGGATCATTCCCTACCCCAGAGCTAAAAAGGGACAGGTTTTTCGTGGCAGTTTTGCATCCGTGGGAAACCCTTTTCCATAGATTTGAGTCTATAGGGGAATCTGTGCACGTGGGCAAAAACGAAAGATTGTGAATGACAATCTGTTTTCCCTTAGCCCAAACAGCAGCACAACTGGGGTAATCCTGCCCCTATGAGCTGTTAGGACAGGTGGAATATTTAATTACCTAACAGCAATCAACCCCTATAAGAGGTCAGAGGACCAACTCCCCTTTGTGTTAGTAGCAAGTAAAAAGTTTTAGACATCTATTTAACAGGAGTAATATGACATAGTACAAACAAATAGTACAAATACAGCATAGGGAGGGAGCCTTGTGCTGCTGTTTGGGCTAAGGGAAAACAGATTGTCATTCACAATCTTTCGTTCCCCCTACGCCCAACAGCAGCACAACTGGAGATTTAGCAAGTATCGCTTTACCCTAGGGCGGGTGATCCTGGCAAGCTGATGCCAATACTGAATGTCCAAATGCTGTGGACTCCCTTGTTTGCCACTCAAGTCTATAATGTTTGGCGAAAGTTAGCTGAGAACTCCAAGAAGCCGCTGCACATATCTGTTCCAAGGAAAGAAAACGTCTCTCGGCCCATGATGTCGCCACTGCTCGGGTGGCATGGGCACGGATAAGGTCTGGTACCGGGAGGTCCTGAGCACGTAGGGAGCAGATAATGGCTTCTCTAATCCATCTTGATAGAGTTGGTTTGGATGCTTTGGTCCCCTTGGTGTGGCCAAACACATTGATCAGCAAATTCTCCGACTTCCGAAAGGACGCAGTCCGCTCAAGATAAATCTGCAACGCTCTCACCAAGTCCAACTTGTGCATCCTTTCTTCCCACTCAGAGGTGGGAGAGGGGAAAAACGCTGGTAAGACGATTGCCTGGTTAATATTCTGAGGCGTGGGTACCTTTGGCAAGAATCCTGGGACGAACCTCAGTTGCACTCTGTCTGGAAAGAAGGTTATAAATGGCTCAGAAGCCGCTAGGGCTTGTAGCTCACCGACCCTCTTGGCGGAGGTTATTGCCAACAGGAAAGTTATCTTGTATGCTAGGTACTTCAAATCCACTTCAGCTAGGGGCTCGAAGGGGGGCGCACAGAGCCCCTGCAGAACTGCGGCCAGGTCCCAGCTCGGGACCGGAGACTGCACCTGAGGATGAAGTCTACTAGCCCCTCTTAGAAATTGTTTAATCAGAGGATCTAGTGCTAGCCGGGTCTCCAGGAGATCGGACAGAGCTGAGACTTGGACTTTCAAGGTAGCAGGTGCTAGCCCCTTCTCCAGGCCGTCTTGTAGGAACTCCAAGACTGCATTCCTATCAGGGTCGCGCTGGTTACTCGAACACCAGTTCTGAAAGATTCGGGCGACCCTCCGGTAGCTCTGGTTAGTTGACTCCGCTCTTGAGTGCGCCAAAGTTCTTAGCACTCCCTGGGATAATCCTCTTTTGCCAGCTAAAGGCTGGCTACCCTCCAGGCAGTGAGGTTGCATCTGTTCAGGCCTTGATAGGGCCTACTGTTCCGGATTACCAGAGTTTACACTGGTGGAAGCCTCCAGGTGTTCCTCCGTCTCATGAGAGTGAGGACGGTGAACCATGCCCTTTCTAACCAGAATGGCGAGCTCCTTGCCAAGCTCTGGTTCTGCCTGCGTTTTGTCAATACCTTCCGAATCCTCAGTTGATGAGGGTAGACGCACTTCCGTCTGAACCTCCCCGGTATTGACAGGGCATACAGCGCCGGAGGATTGTCTTCCCGAACTGGGGAGCAACGTTCCCCTATTGCGGCGCTGTTTGAGGTGGCCATCAGATCCACCTCGGGGAGACCTCATCCTTTGGTAGGAAAGTGGAGAGCACCCTGGTCGGGGGATGACCTGGCTAAGGTCATCCACATTCTGGTGAGTCAGTCCCGCAGACTGTAACCTGGAATCTGAACCGCTGGCCGCTGGGAGATTCATAGATCCGAATAGATGAGGATCCTTGCGTCTGGTAACGTGGAGAGGGCTCTCATCTTCCGTCTGGAATGACCGTAATTGGCTATGATCAGGCTGTCCGTCCTGGTCCTTTACGCCCGAAACTGTACAGTCCATGTCAGAAGCTTCACTTGAGCTCTGGTAATCTCTCGCCAGCTGGGTAAGCGCGTTCTCTTCAGGTAACGCCAGGTGCTCTGTACCAGGGTCTCCCCCAGATGAGCTCCCCTGGACAGGGAGGCATCTGTGGTCAACAGGGTCTAGGTAAACCTGACCGAGGACCTGCCATCGCGAAGATGGGTCTGCCGGGCCAATCATGGCCGGGCACTGATGGTTCACTGGATAGGCTATTTTAGTCCCTAGGGACAGCGATTCCGGACTCGCAGCTTCTTGACATAGAGAAGGTGCCTCCAGGTAGGAGAGTCCCTGGTGAATCCCCGGAACTGGATTAGATTTGATGGAATCGTAAAAAATCCTAACGGGTCTTCCTTGATCCTGGCTTAGAGAAGCCCTCTGTCCCATTAAAGGGCTCCCCAGCCTTACTAGGGGGCTGGGAGAAGACCCGTGGATACTACTCCCCTGGAAATAGGGGGGGCTGAAGTTCTGCCGTCTGGGAGGGTGGAAATTTGAGGACAAGGTTTTCCATCTGGGTGTTCGTCCCTTTGATCTAAGGTCCTGGGCTGAGCTATGAGAGAACCTGCGAGTATACCTGGCCTGAAGATCCCTTAAGGAAACCGCATCCCGTGGCGGGAGCGGTCTAGGTCGAAGATGAACCTGAGTCCTTCGCCCAGGATTCTGGAAACCAAGAAGTCTAGAGAGAGATCCTTCTGGACGGGTATTCAAAGATGAAGTTGTTTGGGGCCCTAAAAAGGGCAAGATGTTCTCTCGGCCGGTGGAGCCTTGATGTAGCAAATGACCCTGGGACCTTTGCGTCGGGGCCCTAGATGGACGGGCCCGATTTCTCCCAGGATGGCAGACCACTGATGGGTCAGGGATCCTTCTTACGATCGCGGAAAGTGCCGCGTCCTCTACCTCTGCCCTGGGGAGTGGAGCGTCCACGCCCCCTGAAGCCTCTGGTGGAGGATCCTCGGCCCCGAAAGGCAGTTCTTCTCCTTTCAGGTGGCTGCGGCAGATTTTTGGTTTTAGTGTCCGCCAGATCCTCCATGATTTTGTCCAGGGCTTTACCAAAAAGCCTACCTGGCTCAAAGGGCAGGGTACAAAGCCCTAGTCTGGAGGCGTTGTCCACCCTCCATGGTTTAACCCACAACGGTCGCCTGGCCACAGTGGTGAGGGCCATAGATTTGGAGGCGAGTTTTAGTTGCGACCTGGAGGATTCAGCCAAGTGGTCCACCAATAAATTAATATCGGACATAGCCGATAGGAGGTCGTCCCGGTGGACCCCCGTGTCTATGTCCCTAGCAAGGGAAGATAGTTCGGCCTGTAGGGCAGAGACCACCTCATTAGCCGATATGGCCACGGAGGCCTGTGACGAGGCGACAGAGTATGCCCGCCTCAGGGACCCCTCTACGCGGCGGTCCAACGGGTCCTGCAGGCTTGAGCCGTCCTCGGCTGGCAGGACTGTCCGGCGGGATAGTTTGGCAACTGCCACGTCAACTTTAGGCGGTGGTCCCCAGACACCCTGCTGGGACTCTGACATAGGGATGAGTGCCCTGAATCTAGCGGAAGGTGTAAATGCTTTCTCGGGTCGCTTCCACTCGCCCTCCATTACCTGGACCAGGTCAGTATTAGCCTTAAAGGACTTAGCCCTCCTGCTTGGCCCTTCCCCTGCCTCCCGATCACATGATCTGAGGACTCTGAAAAGTCTGCCCATCTTGTCGAGGGGAAACGCCTCCTTCTCCACCTCCACAGGGTCCTCCTCAGAGGACTCAACCTCCCCGATGTGAAGCCTCTCAAGAGGCGGGAGGGAGGGCTCCGAAGCCTCCAGCCAGGGCCTCCTGGCGAGGTGGGAAATGGTCTCGTCCACCTTTCTCATGGACTGGGAAACGAAGTCCTTAACCCAGGAGACCATCTCTCTGATCGGGGTAGCCTCAGAGGGAGGCGCTCTGCATCCCTGGCAGTACCTGTATTCACAGGCATCAGGGAGGGGAATTTTACATTGGGCACAAGACAAATGTCTCCTCTTCGCCGTGGTCTTCCTCCGAGGGAGGGTCGAGGATGATGAGGAGGACATACTTGATAGCACGAACTAGCAGTTCCAGCTCTTGAGCTTTGAATCCTGAGGCAGCAATGCTTCAGAAGTACCTGTAACCGGAGCGACAGGTACCATCTTGTGGTGGAGGGAGGTTTAAATAGGCCGGCTGGGGGAGGGACAGTGGGCGGAGCCACGCCCCTGCCACCTGGGTCCGAGCTACCTCCTCCTATTAGCCTTAAAGTTATTCACCAGCAGTGGCTTACCTGCTGATCTTCACTGTCATCCGACAGCCGCGGCATGTAACTCTGGCCGCACGGTCTGCGCATGCGTGGTTTCCCCGGAAACGGTCCCTGGCTCGGGCGGAACCCGGGAACCAAAAAAAACTAGTTCCCAGGCCCTGCCGGCCGACGAAAGTTCCTACCTGCCGGCACCTGCAGTATCCGACGTCCGCGATGCCGCCGCACACGCTCCAGCGGGGACCCGGACTGGAGCAGGGGGAGAGACTCATCCGGACCACGCAGCACGGTAAAAAACGTAGGGGGGGGAGAGGGGACCCCTGTAAGAGGCCAGAGCACCTCTCCCCCATCCACCTGTCCTGTCCCACAGGACAGAAAAAAACACAAAGGGGAGTTGGTCCTCTGACCTCTTATAGGGGTTGATTGCTGTTAGGTAATTAAATATTCCACCTGTCCTAACAGCTCATAGGGGCAGGATTACCCCAGTTGTGCTGCTGTTGGGTGTAGGGGGAACAGGACATGTGTGTATGTAATAAAAAAGAATAAAAAAAATCATGTGATTGATTTTGCAACTGTGTGATAGACATTAAAGAAGCGACCATCGGAAAGCCCATAACATTGTTTTTCTGAATAGAGCCTTACCTGGACCTCCACGATCTGGAGAGCCACAGGCATCTTCTTGTAGAGATGTTTTTAATGCACATTTCCCTGAGAACTCCAGATGGTTTGTAGGATGTAGTAAATGATGCTAAATAGAGATGAGCGAATACTATTCGAAACGGCCATTTCGAATAGCACGCACCCATAGCAATGAAAGGAAGCGGCTACATCCATTCATTCCTATGGGTGCGTGCTATTCGAAACTGGAGTTTCGAATAGTACTCGCTCATCTCTAATGATAAATTGTAGAGGGTCTCTCCATTCCAGGCAAAAGCTGAGAATTCAGAGGGTCACTTTAATAGGTGCATGAACTAGTTAGGCCTCATGCACACAACCCAGTTAGTTCAGACTTTTTCTTCAATGTCATCCTAGTGCCTTCCATCCCCCATTGATTTTATGGCGGGTAGAGGTCCATCTGATATCACAAAGCAGAATAGGACCTGCTCTATAATCATCAGAATGAAGCTTCAGATTCCCCCATCAGAAGAGCTTCACCTTGCACACTTGGTCACATGCATGAGGCCTTATTATGTTGCTACCACTTATTATTACTGTTGGTCAGCTAGTCACTTATTACCTGTACAATGCTGTCACTATGTGCAAAGAGTAGTTTGTCCACAGCCACTGCAATCAATTATTTATGTGTGTATCGATGCAAGAATCCGCCCTCCGGACAGGGCATTGAGACAGTATTCACAATAAGAAAAAGGATTCAGCACCGAAAAAATGACTGAATTAAAACATGGCTTTTATTCTAAATTGTTAAAAACACATAGCGTGAACACCAAAGTGCATAGAGAATATATATATGTAAAAAAATCTTTGTTTGTAAATGTCATACCAGTCCACGAAAACAAAACATCAGACGAGACCTACATGAAACATGGCTGCCGCTGACGCGTTTCGAGGTAGTGTAACCTCTTAGTCATAGCGATAGCAAACTAAACATGATCATTCCTTATATACTCAAAAACATCTGAACGTAATTAAACACAAATGCATAACACATGAGACATATCACGTGAAGACACACGATAAACATTTAAATGTAAAAAAGAAAAATGGGACTGGAATGCTGAATCCACATAAATGTATATAAATACATCTGAACATGTATGTGTGAATTGTACCATAGAAAATTCATAGAAAAAAGAGTTAGCATATTCTGAAGATAAATAAATAAATGACTAGCTTACCCTACATTGAAGAGTTGTTATTGTATCCGTGGAACAGGTTGTCAATGTCATGATGGCATATATAAAGATGGAAGACTAAGGGCTAGTTCACACGTGGGCAAAGGGGAGGTTTTTGACAGCGGAATTCGCTTCAAAAACCTCTCCTTTAACATGGTGGTCTATGTAGACCACTAGCTTTTTTTTTCCTCCTAGCGTCTTCCGCCTGAAGAAGCGACATGACCTTTCTTCAGGCGGAAAACGCCTGAAGAATTGCATAGAAGTGAATGGGAGGCGAAAACCGCGCGGTTTTCGCCTGCAGTTTCTATAGCACATATAGGAAAAAAAAAACTAGCGAAAACCGCGTCAAAAACCTCGTCAAAAACCGCGTGGAATGCAAAAAACAGCGTCAAAAAAACTCCTCGAGGTTTTTTACCTCGCACAAATAAGCTAGGCGGTTTTCACGTGTGAACTGACCCTTAAGGTAAGTGTATCAAACGATCCCGCTGGATTATGTCCTTGTTCACATTATGAAAAATCTTCAGCCTAAGGGGACATACGACCGCATTGTATGGATGAAGGCTCCTAACCCGGAAATGAGAATGCAATTCCGGGGAGCCGGTCATGTGACTTAACACATGATTGGAAAAACTGGTATGTATGTTGTTGCCTAGACTGCAGATGTAACAAACAGATTGAGGATGGCTCCTCAAGACACGTGATGTGTCACATGATGAGAAATACTGCGTGACATGGAGCCATATTTATAGAAAGGTGTATCAGATGTTTACGGTGTAGACAAAAAATGTGAAATATGAAAGTCGGACATAGAATTAATTGCATATATTAAATGGAGTTGTTATCCAAAGAGAAAAAAAACCTGAAATTGGTGTAGAAAAAGAAACGATTATGTATATCAATTCTAAACGTGAGCATATGAATTAATAAAAGTATATAAGATCGGTCTTAAAATTAAGACCATCCGGATACCTAGTAGATAGTTCAAATATCCAAAATGCCTCACGTTTATGTAGTTTTCTGCCTCAATCACCCCCTCTAATTGGCTTAACCACTTTTTCTATGGCAAAAAATTGGAAAGATACTGTACTGCCACTATGTACCTGAACAAAATGTCGGGACGCTCCCGACATGTTGACTGATAAATCTTTAGTACAGTCCCTCAGATGTTCTGAAATGCGTGTTCTGAGACATCTAGTGGTGCAACCCACATAATATATATCACATAGTGAACATCGAATTAAATAAATTACATATCTAGAACTACAGTTCAGGTGACATTTAATACGATATTGTTTGTCCTTTTTTTTGTTGCAAAAACTGGATGTTTTGTATGCATATTTGCAAACCGAACATCTGGTGGTGCCACATTTGTGAAAACCTTGGTATGTCAACCATGATTCATTGACGCTATTGTAATTGTCCCTAAGCATACTGGGGGACAGCATATTGCCGAGCGTTTTCCCTCTTCGGGAAACAAAACGGCATCCAGAGTCCAGAACTCTGGATGTTGCATCATCTTGTAATAATATAGGGATATGTTTTTTGATGATATTGACAATTTGATTATAGTCAGAACTGTAGTTCGTACAAAAATAAACATTTTTATTGGACTGAGTGTTTCTTCCTGCATTTGCAGAATCTGATAATAATACTGTTCTGTCCTTTTGTGCAATTAATTTGTCCGCCCTATGAAGAGACCAATGCGGGTATCCTCTTGCCCTTAATCTATTCAACACCTGTGTTTTTTGAGCCTTAAAATCTCCTTCTTTAGAGCAAGATCTTTTTGTTCTTGTGATTTCTCCCAAAGGTATTGCCTTAATGGTATGTGCTGGATGACAACTAGATGCATGGAGAATAGTGTTTCCTGCGGTTTCCTTGCGATATGGTGTTGAAATTACTCTATTCAAAAGTATGTCCCCCTCAAGTGTGAGATCTAAAAATTGAATAGAGCTCTTGTTGACAACATGAGTGAATTCCAAATTCATGTCATTATTGTTGAGATACTCCAAAAATGATGGCACGGCCGATATATCGCCCGACCACACTAACAGGAGGTCGTCGATATATCGACCGTACCAATGGATGCTATTTGCATATGGATTGTAAATGGAATATATATATACCTCTCCTCCCACCAGCACATATATAGATTTGCTAAAGACGGTGAAAAGCGGGCCCCCATTGGGGCACCGCATATCTGCAAATAATAAGTGTTGTTGAAAACAAAAAAATTATGTTTAAGTAAATATTCCGTAATCATAATGATGAATTCACAGAATTTTCTCTGTGATGAGGAGGGTGAAGTAGATACATTTTCCAATAGCATGAACAACAATGTTACTAACGAATTTGTTTCACTCAATTTTCAGGAACAACTTAGCGTAATGGAACTTACTAAGTTACATTTGGAGAGTTCCACACCATCACGCACCGTACATTCTACCAAAGTACATTCTAAAAATCCCTATTTTTATCCAGTTCATTCTAGGGTTCCTGCATTTGATTCTTTTCAACATGTTGTTGAACGAGATCTTAGATCTCTACATTCTAAGATGCCATCTACTATCACTAAGGATAATTTAACTCGTAAGGAAAGATTGGCTCTCAAAACACTCATGCAGGACCAGTCTTTAACTATAAAAATGGCGGATAAGGGGAGAAGAGTAGTGGTGATGGACAGGGAGCATAGGACATAATCCAACGGGATCGTTTGATACACTTACCTTAAGTCTTCCATCTTTATATATGCCATCATGACATTGACAACCTGTTCCACGGATACAATAACAACTCTTCAATGTAGGGTAAGCTAGTCATTTATTTATTTATCTTCAGAATATGCTAACTCTTTTTTCTATGAATTTTCTATGGTACAATTCACACATACATGTTCAGATGTATTTATATACATTTATGTGGATTCAGCATTCCAGTCCCATTTTTCTTTTTTACATTTAAATGTTTATCGTGTGTCTTCACGTGATATGTCTCATGTGTTATGCATTTGTGTTTAATTACGTTCAGATGTTTTTGAGTATATAAGGAATGATCATGTTTAGTTTGCTATCGCTATGACTAAGAGGTTACACTACCTCGAAACGCGTCAGCGGCAGCCATGTTTCATGTAGGTCTCGTCTGATGTTTTGTTTTCGTGGACTGGTATGACATTTACAAACAAAGATTTTTTTACATATATATATATTCTCTATGCACTTTGGTGTTCACGCTATGTGTTTTTAACAATTTAGAATAAAAGCCATGTTTTAATTCAGTCATTTTTTCGGTGCTGAATCCTTTTTCTTATTGTGAATGCTGTCACTATGTGCCTGCCGGTGTCCTCATGGTGCTAAAGTCCTGCTTGCACATTCTCAGGGCACAGTGCCTATGCTAGTTGGAATTTTGATCTCTTGGTGGACGGCCATTGATACTGTGTGCTGCTTGGCCATTCATTAAAGGGTTTGTACCAAGATGCAAACATATTGGGTAGATAAGTGTCTGATTACTAAGGGTCCAATTGCCATCCCAGCACTGATCAACAAAACAGGGATCCCATGCTCTCTCTCATATGAATGGAGTTGTGGTTGAACATGGGCACTGCCATGCCATTCATCTCAATCGGACTGGCAAAGATTGCTGTATCTGGCTTCTCTCCAGCAGTCCTGTAGAAATGAATGGATCAGCAGCAGGCATGCTTGGCCACCTCAAACCCCTGATCTCATGATGGGTGCTGGTGCCAGTGCTTGGACCCCCAGACACTTATTGCCTATCTTGCCAATACGTCTATAGTTTGTGGACCCCCTTTTCCCAGCTGTTGCCTTGCCTAGAGTGATGATCATGAAGAGGGGAACAATTTTTTTACTTTTTGACTTTCATTTATGGTCGACCCTAGGTGACCTCAGAGACCGACGTGAACAACGCGCTGGAAGTGGCACGCACAAAGTTTGGCGGAGTGAATATCGTGGTGAACTGTGCTGGGATTGCAGTGGCTATAAAAACCTACAACAAAAATAAGCAGAAGCCTCACAATTTGGAGGATTTCCAGAAAGTTATAAATGTAAGTTCTGATAAATCCTCTAGATATGTATTATATATGTATGAATAAGATGTGCCAGTAGTCCCAAGCATGCGGCACTCCAGACATAGTCGTCTTGTCTTCATAAATTGGTGACTTATTCCTTCCTCAGGTGAATATTGGTGGCACATTTAATGTTATTCGCCTGGCTACAGGAGAAATGATGAAGAATGAGCCAGACAAGGATGGACACAAAGGAGTCATTGTAAACACAGCCAGTATCGCGGCTTTTGATGGACAGGTTAGTACCATAGCATATTGGATAATGTATACATCTTCAGTGCAGACTGTGTCTATCTAGTTACAGACTACAAACCAGCCCTGCACAGTCTGAACATTACAAATGATAGGAAAAATCATCTGCCAATGTAACCTTGTGAATAGCTATCTCCACCTCATTGTGCAGTGTTGTCTTAGGGGGCATTCACACTAGGAAATCTATGTGTGTTTTATTTCTATATAACAATTGTTTCTATCCATCCATAGGTTGGCCAAGCAGCATATTCTGCTTCCAAGGGAGGAATCGTAGGAATGACTCTCCCCATTGCACGAGATCTGGCTCCACTTGGGATCAGGGTCGTGACAATTGCACCTGGTATGTAGTATTTGGGGATCTGATATCTTTGTGCCTTATTTGCTTTTTGGCTGCAGCAATAACTTATCACACTTGCTTGACGTCACCCAGTACATTACATGAAATACACCACATACACCCGCACAGCCCTGTATGTTCTGCCACTACGACTGAATCTTCTCTGAAACTTCCATTGTGGCCAATATCCGTCACCCTGATTGTAGTGAGACAGTCACTTACAATTGAAGAACGTGATGGCAAATGATAAACTGATTTTTTCCTTCCCATTTTTAGGATTATTTGCCACCCCTCTCCTCCTCGGACTTCCTGAAAAGGCAAGAGAATTCCTGGCCAAGCAGGTACCCTTCCCAAGCAGGCTAGGTGACCCTGAAGAATATGCCCACTTGGTACAGACCATCGTAGAGAATCCCATGCTAAATGGAGAAGTCATACGTCTGGATGGCGCCCTTCGTATGCAGCCATAACAAAGTGAACATCATACAGGACAACACTAACCCCCTTCCCGTCCATGCCTTAAGGCATCTGTGCTCAGTTACAGAAGCAGCGCTGGAACGTTCTATAAGACTGTAATGGCGGCGAAGACCCTGAGGTGTCTCACATGCCAGGAATGTACGAAGAATGTTCTAATAAAGATGTCACATCGGCCAATGGTTGTGTCTTAGACCTGTTAGTATATAGAAACTTGGAGGGTAAAATATGTTCTTGTGTTAATAAAGAAATACATTTCAATACTTTCTTTCTTGTAATTAATGCAATTATATTAATGGGTCAAATTATGTCGTTGTATTAACCCTTTTACTGCCAGCACAGGCCTGTATACTCGTATTATGGATCTATAGAAGCTCCAAGTTCAACTCTAGGGAACCTACATAATAAAACAATGCAGTGGACTATACCAAACCTTAGGGTATGTTCACACAGTGAAAACCTTTTCCGTCATGTGATTTCTCCTGATTAGGCCCATTCATTCGGGCCTAATTGGGAGTGAGTCTCGCACCGTGGACATCGCCACCGCGGAATCAGCGGGAAGAAAGGGCAGGTCGCTTGTTTTTCCCGCTAGCGGGGGAGGGGGGAAAGGGAGAGACTCCCACTGAAATGAATGGGAGCCTTTTTTTTGCAGGTGGATTTTGAGGCGGATTCCATGTCAAAATCCGCCTGCAAAAATCCATGTGAACTAGCCCTTACCGATTTGCTATAGGCCCAACTATCACCTTCACTTGTATGAGCTAATGCCATTTCAGCAAGAATGAAGCATGACTTGTAATGTAACTTGGCCATATGCCATTAATAACCAGACATATAATAGATCTCATAATATAATTTATTAATAACATGAAAAACCATCAGAATGATTACGTCTGTAGATCTTGGTTGTCTTCTGAGAGAGGTCGTCTTCTTCCAGCAGAGGTTGTGATCTTGTCCCCCTCAGGCTGATGCTCCAGGTCTTCAGTGCTGACACTACCAGTAAGGGTTAATGGTGATGTTTTTCGCCTCTTGCACGCCTGCTCTGAGGCATCTCCTTCATCAGGTCTTTTTGTGGCAGATGTACCTGTTCGGAAGTATCGGCGCATCTGCTCCATTGCTACGTCCTCTCTGTTCCACAGTTCAGGAACTGGTATATCATCTGTGGGCAGTTCTCGCAGTCTAAGACGGTTTCTTCTCAGGATGTACAGGAGATCTCCTGCTAGGTCTTCTATGAGATCTTTAGGTAATGTCCTATTAATACTTTCCCACCAGGACTTTGCTCCTTTGGGTAGGGGTATTTCAAAGTTTTGCCTCTTTGCCGCCAGGTATATACATACGCATGCTATGACCTGTGGCTTATACTGTAGACAGAAGGTCGTCATCATTAGGCAGCTGGTAGCCAGGTTGTTGGCCGTGCGGGTAACGGCTTCGCTGGCATTCACCGAGCTGGCACATACATCAACAGTTTCATAGGGATGCTCAACTGTAATGTCAAATCCTAAGGTCTGAAGTAGGATTGTCTCCAGCTGGAGAATCTCATCCGTGGTGGCCGGGTAAGTCCGGCTTTGTGTGTGCAGCTGCGATCTCTTAGGGTACAGGCAGACGTGGCAAGCTGTGATGATGTCTGCCACCAAACGTGGCTGTTCCTCCACTTTGCACGCTAGGAATAGTGCGGCGGTGGCCACTGCATATCTGTCATACTTGGTGAATGACTGTACCATGTAGAAGCGCTGCATGTACACTATGGCCGTACTGACGGTCACTCTGGACACATGGAGCCGCCGCCCCATGTCCAGAATAAGTAGTCCCGCCTGCTGGCGGTAAATAAGCTCTTTATGGGCTCGTAGGCCACATTGCCTCGAAGGGCTCTTTCTCAATTGCTTTTTGGTATATAACCAAGAAGGGGTTAGAGTCTGGAAATCCTCCATCTTCTAAAGTCCACAAAACTAACTGAACACAGTGAAACGTAGAACCAGCTAGTGCATCACTCGGAACCTAGCGCATCACAGGCTCCTCCCACATCAGGACATCTAATTTGCATATCTTTATAATATTATTTGAGAGTTCCATTATAATTTTATATATATATGGAACTCTCTCAAATAATATCATAAAGATATGCAAATAAGATGTCCTGATGTGGGAGGAGCCTGTGCTTGTGATGCGCTAGTTCCACATGATATACAGTATATATAGATAGATATATATAGAGAGAGAGAGTGTGTGTGGATGGATAGATAGATAGAATATCTTGATACCAGGGCTCTGGGTCTTACAACCAAAATCTCCAGAAATTTAAAAATATTCTATTTTTTCTTTAGTCTCTCCTTTTTGTCTTTTTGAGGATGTCCCAGATGGAGGCGGTGATACCCGTATGCCCTAATACGACTTATGGATAGTGGTTGTCATAATGGGGCATGCCGTAAATTTATGGTGAAATAGCAATGACACCCCCCAGGCAGGCCAGTGACATGGCAAGTAGCACTAAACAGTGTAGCACTAAGCAGTATATGGACTTTTTGTACCTCTATGTGACACTGATTGTGTACAATTTGCGGCTGAATTAGTAAGGGTGGGGTTTTGTGTGCCAGTCTTAACCACTTCATGTGCTGGGGTGTGATGGACCAGACTGGGTTTGGTAAATGCCAGGTGAACGTTACCTACTTGACTGTGTTATGCCGACTGTAAAGTATGGTGGCGGAGCAGTAATGCTTCAGGGTGTCAAGTTTGGCACCTTAGTAACAGTGAAGGGAAATCTTTATTTTTCAGCAGACCATGGGTATGTTCACACAGTTTTTGGCAGCGGATTTTTACGTGGAATCTGCCTCAAAATCTGCTGCTAAAACCGGCTCCCATTTACTTCAATGGGCGCCGCTCGCTTCTTTTTTCCGCTAGCTAGTAGCATAAAAAAGGAGAAGACTTATCTTGCCGCGGATTCTATGGCACAACACTCTTCCGGTTAGACCCATTCATTCGGGCCTAATCCGGAGCGGAATGCCGCAACGGGATGCCGATGCACTACATTGGCATTCCGTCGCGGCTAGCTGCGCGGTAGGTTCACATACGGAATCCATATTCCACTTATTCTAATGGTCAGGTCACTGGATCCTTTTTGCCTTTCCTCTCCACCTCATAGGGGATCTGCTGCCCTCTCGCCTCTACCCCAAGAATCAGCATTATTGGCTATGTCTATGAGTAGAAAGAAGCCATCATGAAACCTTGTGCAATGTTTGCATATACAGTAAATAGTGACAATTTTGGCGTATGTTCAGTATATATAGCAGCATCTTGTTGGGCAATAGATTGGGCACTATTTATGTGAACAGTATTAGGGAGGAACAATTACAGTATGTAAAGTTATTTCTGTACACTGCTTGCGTAATCCCCAGTAATAATGCTGCCATATACTGTACATACAAAGGTACGTGTCTGCTCCTATTTAAGAGGGTTTCTGTGATCTAAATTTCAATGACCTTGACATTGCGTTGGGGCTAAGTTTGGTATTTCAGCTCAGCCCCATTCATTTGAATGGGACTGAGCTTCTGCTAGACCATGTGAAAGATAAACATCATGGGCACAAGGAAGAAGCTGATCTGCAAGGCCCTGGGTGTAGGACACCTATTGATAGTCTATCCCAAGAATACCCCATAAACATTTAAGTCCCAGAAGATCCTTTTAAATCCCTACACAACACTCTTATTGGTTTTGGAGACATTTTGGATCTAATGGACTCCCTCCAACTAAGCAAGGATGATTGGTTGTCTACTGAAAAGACTGCACATGTGAGAGAGGGAGACTACTGTGGAGAGAGCATGTCAGCCATGGACAGAAATCGGTGTAAGGGATCCCAGTCTGGAGGCAGTGTTGCAGAGCAGGATGTTGAACAACTATGGGGTCCATTTCAGCCCCCTGCCATACCCCACAATACTTGACCGCAGAGCACAGAGATCAGTGACCCGTCCAAACTCTTTAAACTGAGAAATATTAAAAGCACCAATACACCGAAAATATAACCTGTATTAACATAAAAATCCCACAAACACACAATATATAAAACGCAAAGCAAGCAGTCAGATCTAAACAAATCTTCTGTACAGAGGCTGTCCAGAATACAACGAGGGGTTCAATGGTCTCCCTAAAACAGCGCCAATCTTTGGGCTGTGTTTGGTACTGCAGCTTAAAGGGATCCTATCATACAAACACATTTTTTCCGAGTAACACGTCGGAATAGCTTTAAGAAAGGCTATTCATTTCCTACCTTTCGTTGTCTTCTCCACGCCATCGTTCCATATAAATCCTGTTATTTGTCGGTATGCAAATGAGTTCTCTCGCAGCACTGGAGGCGGGCCTCAGCGCCCAAACAGCACTGGGGGTGTCCTCAATGCGGCGAGAGAACTGTCTCCAGCGCCGCCTCCATCTTCTTCAGCAACGTCCTCTTTACCCATCTTCTTCTGGTGCAGGTTTCAGACTTCTAGGCCTCTGGCACAGCAGACTGTGCATGCCCACAGGCCATGAGAAAATTGCCGCTTACATAGTATTGCTGACAAAGATGGAGGCGGCGTTGGAGAGAGTTCTCTTGCAGTATTGGGGACGCCCCCAGTGCTGTTTGAGCGCTGGGGCCCGCCCCCAGTGCTGCGAGAGAACTCATTTGCATACCGACAAAAAACGGGATTTCTATGGAACGGCGGCGCGCAGAAGACAACGAAAGGTAGGAGATGAATAGCCTTTCTTAAGGCTATTCCGATGTGATACTCAGAAAAAAATGTGTTTGTATGATAAGATCCCTTTAAGGTCACGTTACAGTGAACCTGTCAGATGTAAGATGCGATGTAAGCTGTCGGGAGAGTAATACAGAGTACGAGGAGCTGAGCAGGTTGATATATCATTGTGTGGGAAATGATTCAGTATGACCTGTCATTTAGCCACTGAAATCTCTGCTCCATGTGGAAAAGTCAAGAAGGTCGAGCCATCAGTGATTGACAGCCTGACCTCTATGACTGTACATACAGAGCTAAGTGTCATGTGGGCGGTCCTATCAGTGATGACACCTATCTCTGTATGTACAGTTCCCATGACTAGATGGCTACTTTTATCTTATACTGCAACTTCCATGTCACAGGTTCCAGTTAAGGGCTAGTTCACCCAGAGTTTTTTTGCAACGGATTTTGAAGTAGAATCCGCCTCAAAATCCACTACCAAAACAGCTCCCATTGACTTCAATTGGAGCTGCTCACTTTTTTCCCCCGCTAACTAGTAATGGAAAAAAGAAGCGACATGCCCCTTCTTCCTGCGGATTACACGTCTGACTCAGCCATGGCATGAGACTACCTCCAAATTAGGCCCATTCATTCGGGCCTAATTCTGAGCGGGATTCTAGTGCACTGCATTGGCATTCTGTCGTGGCTAGCCGCGCGATACGTTTACACGCGGAATCCATTTTCCACCGTGTGAACATACCCTAACAGAGAACCAGAATCCAATCTTCATATGGCGAATTAGATTATACAGACGGCCAGGTTGTCCGTTATTAAGACAAAATAATCAGCTTTTTTTTTCCCTAGAAAGAGCACCACTTTTGTTAATAGGCCATGTCTGGTATTGCACCTTACTTCAAGTCACTTGAATTGGGATGAGACAGCCTACCACACAAAACCACAGGGCAAAATGGCGCTGTGTGGAAGGATCCAATAACAGAGAACCTCTTTTAACACCCGTGCAACAGATGTTGTTTAATACGATCATAAGGACAAGTCCATAAAAAAGTTGTTAAAATGTCCCAAAACTCATGAGAAATGTCTCTAATGAAGAGGGCTGGTATAACCTGGAAGAAGCTCTGCTCTGCCATATTATTTCATGTGTGACTAATAAGCCACATCCATGTAATGCCCCTTTCTGGTAGATCACAAGTACTACAGGACTATAAGCAGCTGTTACCTATCTGAGCATAATAATTACTATAAAGCAAATGCGCCCATTTAAAACGCCAAACCAATCCATAGTGCCCGCAGACAATTCATGATCGGGTCTGGTCTGCGCAAATGGTTGATCATGTCCTGAGTCTCTGCCACACTCATACAGTAGAGCTCATGTCCATTGTGCTTGGTAAAATGGTGCCACCTAGCTGTGCAATAGTGGAAGCTCTGATGTAAGGGTCCATATCACTTCTTTTTCCTGCGCACCACCGTCCAGCCATCAGCCTCCGGTTCCCCCTCCTCAGGATCCCCGCCGTGCCCACTAGACGCTGATGTACTCGGTGCTGTAGAAGTGGTTGAGGTAGAAGTAGTAGTTATATTCGTCTCACAGTCCATGGCCTGTAACAGAGGATAAGATATAAGGGGCTTTTAGATACCAGATCATAAGGTGAATCATGACACAGATTCTCCCTATATTAAGGGGGTTGTCTGGCCCCAAATCAAATTTTCATACTAACAACCTCAGTATGTGATCTGTCGGGGTCCGACACCTGGACCCAGCACAGATCAAGTGTTCTAGCAGCCATTGGATGTCAGAAGCTGCTAAAGGACTGATGGAGTGTGCAGCAAGTAATAGGAGCAGCAGCCCCATCCACTGCATAATGGTGGGACCGGTGAGCTCCAGCACCGCTCTTATTACTTTCCAGGCAGCCCCTTTAAATGTGTGCATTATTTGCTAAGTCCCATTATACTGCACCACTCTTTGCACCTCCTGTGGTCTGGAAACCAAGACATTTCTATCTCTGCGCTGTATAATATCAGAGCGTCACTAATACAGTAGTGATGGCAGTACTACAACAAGGGGTTAATAGCTGGGAGTCCTCACTCACTGCCGCCATATAAAAGGAGCCCTGTATGTCCTCCTACCTCGTCGTCTTCATCAGTGCCGCTCTCCTCCTCGTCCTCTGCCGCTTTCACTTGCTGTACATTGGCTTTAACATTATATTTCTTCTGAGACAACTGCGCAATTTTCTCTCTCACGCTGGCGGTGTCGCCATGTTTATACTGGGAGTAGAGCACGCAGAGCTGCTGGGAAATCTGCAATGAGAGGTCACAGACACTACATGGTGATACAGTCTCATAATCTGGAATTATCTCGTAGTCTCAGAACAAAGATTGCTGTTTCTCTGAGAGAGAACAAGAACAGCGTCTCATATGCCCCATGTGAATGGATCTGTAGCTACGGATGCTGCCACTCCATTCAAATCTATGGGACTGGCAGAGATAGCCACGCAAAATCATCTGGTTCACAGCTTTTGTGGCTGTATGTCTGCGCCATAGTGAAAAACTGCTAACAGGTCCTATACCTGTCCATACTTGCAGATCTGCCCCTTCGTTTCACTGTATGGGTCTGTAAAAATCATAGGTCACCCATGCTGTTTCTACTGTCCCATACACTGCACATGGTCGTAGGCACGAGGCCTAAGTGGTTGTGCCATTACAGAAACAGGATAATGGCTGGGGCTCTGACCACTGAGACCCCCAGCTATCATGAGAACAGGGCCCGAAGGTCCCCCTGAAGCCTCCATGTCAAAGACTCACCAGTGTGCTTGCGTGGCTGGTACGCCATTCAGATCAGTGGAGATGCTGGTACTGTAATATCTGGTGGCGCCAATGGAGGACTGGTCACACAAGCGCACTTGTACTTCACAAGGAGGCTTCAGGGGGATTTTCAGGCCCCCATTTTCCAAGTTGCTGGGGGTCGCAGTGGTTTGACCCCCAATGACCTGATACTCATCCTGTGGATAGGGAAAAAGTGTCTGTAATGGCACAACCCCTTTAAGGCAAAGGTCTCCAACCTGTGGCACAACTACAGCAGCCAACATGAACGGCCAGCTGGAGAACTCTGCATTAAGATATTGAGGGCAGGCGCCAAAAATCATCAGTCAATAGCAGCAGAATCTCTCTCTTTGCAGAAAATAATACAAATTATATGGATCTGCTAGTTCTGTCATCTATCATATATTTAGACTAGACCAGTAGGTTCACCTACGGCACGAGGTCATTAACAATAAGTAACTGCTCCTATAGGGAGTGGCCCGCCCTGTTTGCCCAATATAGAAACAGAAAGAAGCTACTATATGACATTGCAGATCTTCCCATACTGGTCTGACGGGAACCTAATATAACCTTCTGAGCACTGGAGGATTCTGGGAAAGCTTTGTTATGTCAGTAAAGTTTAATCATTGTCTAATGGAAAGTTACACAAGCCCATAGTCCCTTGCAAAGTGGAGTGCTAAAGGCTTAATAAGTCTCCACACACCTATATGGTGGTCTCTCCCCAAGGAGTGACGATACCCCCTTAACAAGTCTAATACTTCATGCTGCAAAATCTCACCATTTTCAAGGACCTGTTTGCTGTCAGTGAATGGAAGCACAACAGGTTACACTATAAACAGTGGGCTCTCTGTTCAGTAAGATATGATCTGGGGGGATTATTTAGTAATAATTTACTTACAAGTTCCCAGGGATCGTGGCTATGTCACAACCCCTGGGTCATGTGATTTGAAGCATTGCTCCACCCCTGCCTCCCTAGATTTCACTGGTAATTGGGGGCTGGATGCAGATTATAGTAAAGGTAGCCCCATAGCACAGGTAATTAATAATTAATCGCCCGTGAGATCAGAGAAAAAACAGGCAGAGCAACCCAAAAAGGATGGGGGGGAATGAGAGAAGGAGTAGTAAACTACTGCATCGGATCACCTGACCTGAAGGTCGTGAAGTCGCCAGAACACCCGGGTCCATCATAAGAGATCCCTGAGACCACATAAGTAGTTGAACAAACACCTTTCACATAAAGTTTATCAGAAAGTTGGGAAATATAAAACCTAAAAATGTTTTAGAAGCATGCTGCAAAACAGTCTAAAATATCATAAAATTTGCTAATATCCTTTAAGAAAGGTGCCCTGATGTAAAGATTTTAGCATCTGTCCGGGGTCCCAGGAGGGAAGAGCATTCTTGTGCTAAAGTCAATGCAGCAGTGGAGCCAGCGGAGGTCCCAGAGATGGCGCTAACAACTTTACATCAGGCACCTTTCTTACTTCTATAGGAATAGAGTAGCACCAATGAATTCATCCATTTACAAAACGGATTGGCTGAGATGGAAGTACCTCTTACGCTGCGTTCACACCAGCGTTCGGGTCTCTGTTCTGAGGTTTCCATCTCCTGCATGCAAGAAGACAGAAACCTGATAGACCGAGTCCGGCGGTGAGCGTTTTATGCTCTCCGCAGCAAAACCGTTTTTTTTTTAAACCGGACACAGAGTCCGGCAGGTCCGATTCTGTGTCCGGTTAAAAAAAAAAAAAAAAAAAAACAGTTTCCCCATGGAGAGCAAAAAACGCTCACCGGCGCTCATGGCCGGACACTTTCGAAACCCATTCATTTGAATGGGTTTGAAAAATGCCTGCAGGTTTCCGTCTCCTGCCCAGTTTCATGAAGGAAACGGAAACCCGCATAACGCAGACCCCGGGCGCAGATGTGAACAAGCCCTTAAAAGTATATTACTGTACAATGTTTTTTTATAGTCTCATTTAAAGGGATTCTACCATTAAAATCAAATCTTTTGTTCCTAACACGTAGGAATAGCCTAAAGAAAGGCTATTCATCTCCTAACTTTAGATGTCTTCTCCGCGCCGCCGTTACGTAGAAATCCCAGTTTTGCAAATGAGTTATCTTGCAGCACTGGGGGGCGGGCCCCAGTGCTCAAACAGCACTGGGGGCGTCCCCAATGCTGCCAGAGAACACTCCAGCGCCACCTCCATCTTCTTCAGGAACAGGTCTTCTTCACGTCTTCTTCTGGGGGTTAGCTTCAAACTTCTAGGCCTCTGGCCTAAAGCAAAGCCGACTGCACATGTCCGCCGGCCACAAGAAAATGCCGCTTACACAGTATTGTAAGCGGCCATTTTCTTGTGGCCAGCAGGCATGCGCAGTCGGCTCCCCGAGGCCTAGAAGTTTGAAGCCAACCCCGGAAGAAGACACGAAGAAGATGGAGGTGGTGCTGGAGAGTTCTCCCGCAGTATTGGGGATGCACCCAGTGCTGTTTGAGCGCTGGGGCCCGCCCCCAAGTGTTGCGAGAGAACTCATTTGCATAACGGCAAAAAACGGGATTTCTATGGAACGGTGGCGCGGAGAAGACATCTAACAGTAGGAGACGAATAGCCTTTCTTAAGGCTATTCCTACGTGTTTAGGGACAAAAAAATAGATTTTAATGGTAGAATCCCTTTAAAGGGGCATTCAAGTAATTCTAAATCATCCTACAGGATACTGAATAACTCTTTGGTCGGTGGTTTGACTACTGAGACCTCCACCAATCATGCGAACAAAGGTCCCATGTGCCCCATATGAATGGAGTGACAGGTTAAGCATGTGCACTGCCGCTGTACTCATTGCTAAAGGACTGACTGAGACAGCAGAGTACAGCGCACGTGTGACTTGTCACTTCCTCCTGTTTGTCGTGACTGGTGGGAGTTTCACGGATTACCACTGGCGATAACCTTGTTATTGCTGGAATATCTAAGACATCTTTTCATTTCAGGGTCCCTGTAGATCTGATTCCAGTCTAAATATGAACTGTTGAACAACTTGTTAAACTTACCATAGATAAACTTCCATCTTCCACCATGGTATCAAACTCATCGTTCATGATGCCATGCAGGGTGTCCTCCACCTCATACTGCTCCAAGTCCGCTGAAAGTGAGACAAAGCAATTACCCAAGGTATGTACCTTAAAGGGATACTCCACCCTAATGAACAAACTTGGAGATGTTGGTAATTTATTTATAAGAGCCTTGAGTGCATAAGAGTGTAGAGTTCTGTTTAGGCAATTCAAGTGTAATGACGGCACATACATTAAGATAGGCTAAGTGTCTAATGTGTGTGGGGGTGCCAGTCTCCGCCAAAGAAAGCAAGGATCAGGCATGTTATATTTTAACATGTCTAATCCTTTCTTTTCACTGAAGATAAGCGGTCACCAGAGATGGCTGGCAGCAGCTTACCCTCTTCTTCCTATTGAGAACACATGCACAATCGGCTGAGCCAAGTGTGCATGTGCATGGGGGGGTGTCAGGAGCGATTGCCATTGGAGAACAGTCATCTCAGGCTGGTATTACACGACCGTATTGAACGTACGCTCCGCAAGTTGCTGATCGGCAACATAGACTCCGCAGATGTCCGTGTCCTGCTGCACTCGCCCATAGAGTTCTATGGGCGAGTCCGTGCAGTGCCGCAATTCACTGTCATTACGGACATCCTATTAATATTATAAATGTGAAAGTTTGTGGATGTTCGGATGTTTGTTCCTCAATCACGGAAAAACCGCTCGACCGATTTGGCTGAAATTTTCCACAAACATAGTTAATACACCCGATTGCGCAATAGGCTACTTTTCGTCACAATAGTGCACATACGTTTGTGCCAGGACCTCCACAAAACCCAAACTCACACCACCATCTCTGCAATCTCACACACTTTGGACCATAGCAAGCCACAAAATTCATATTGCCCTCTACAGCTTAGCCCCTAACCCCACACAATCTCATATACATATACTTTACCACTTTGCCCCTCACCTTAACGATACTCCAGGAGGCGCTCTATAACGCTCCGGAGCAGCCATGTTTGCCGACCCCCACCGCTCTGACAATCCGCGACACCGCCCACCCATGTCAATACCCCTAGGCGGTCTAATAAATGCAAAAAAAAAAGTTTAAAAAAAGTAAAAAAAATATAAAAAAATAAATAAAAAGGATTAAAAATTCAAATCACCCCCCTTTCCCTAGAACACATATAAAAGTAGTTAAAAAACTGTGAAACACATACATGTTAGGTATCCCCACGTCCGAAATCGCCCGCTGTACAAAGATATACAAATATTTTTCCTGTTCGGTAAACACCGTAGCGGGAAAAATGGTCAAAAGTGCCAAACCGCCATTTTTTCACTGTTTTGATTCTGATAAAAATTTGAATAAAAAGTGATCAAAGCAATAACATTTCCCAAAAATGGTAGAAGTACAAAGTACACCCGGTCCCGGAAAAAAAGACGCCCTATACATCCCCGTACACGGACGTATAAAAAAGTTACGGCTGTCGGAACATGGCGACTTTTCAAAAAATAATTTTTTTTAAACAGTTTTGGATTTTTTTTAAGGGGTCAAAATGTAAATAAAACCATATAAATTTGGTATCCCCGGAATCGTAACGAAACACAGAATACAGGGGACATGTCATTTTGGTTGCACAGTGAACGCCGTAAAACCAAAGCCCGTAAGAAAGTCACAGAAATGCATTTTTTCTTCAAATCCAACCCATTCTGAATTTTTTCCCTGCTTCTCAGTACATTATATAGAATAATTAATGGCGGCATCATGAAGAAAAATTTGTCCCAGGAAAAATTAAGACCTCATATGGCTCTGGGAGCGGAGAAATAAAAAAGTTATGGGGTTTAGAAGGAGGGGAGTCAAAAACGAAAATCAAAAAATGCCACCGGCGGGAAAGGGTTAACTTCAAATACTTCTGTCCCAAAGTCACTATGTAAAGTTTCTCACAACACCGTATAGCAGCTCAAATACAAAGTAACGTCAACACAAAAGTCTCACGTATTCTCTGAATTACAGAAAAAACAAGATACAAACTTACATTTCATATCCCATACCTTATACACACTACGAAAACCTTACCCATGCCTGTATATACCCACTTCTACAATCACCGCAGACGAAGTCGCGGGTACCAGCTAGTGTGCTATAAATTGCGGACCACGGTTGCGGCCCGGCAACACCACAGATAAAATATCCGGTGGTGTAAGAGGCCACATTGAAAACCCTCAATTACTGACTTACATTACAGCCGTGTAGGACCAGCCTAAAGCTTAAGTTTTTTTGTATTAATGAAGCTCTTTGGGTGCTAAAGTGGAATTGTCAAGGTTTGGATAAAACAGGGAGATAAACAGAGCCATAAGAAGATATGTAAGTAACACCTTATCTGCTTGTTGACAGTTTCCAAGTATTACATACTAACGGAAGTAACGGAAAATTGCTAAAAAAAAAATTTGGATCTTCAACAGTACAGAAACCATTAGCTGTGTCCATAATTTGCACAGTCTATGACTATGTTTTTTTGTACCAGAAAACAAAACGTCCCATTCTCTTGATCAGTGCGTTCTAGAACTTACTGTATGGTATAGATCTTTAAGAAAGCAACAAGACCACACACAATGTAAATATATATATATATATATATATATATATATATATATATATATATATATAAGGAGACTTACAATTTGTGTGGAAATACTCATGCACCGCCCCCACCATCCATTGTGCCTTTTCCTGCACATGAGGGCCTCCAAATCCATTCTCAACAGCGATCTGTCAACATAAAAGGATAGTAATGGTTACTTTCTGCAGTAATGGACTCCAATGTATGTAACCACCCACCATACATACCAAAAAAGGTCTAGTGTAGTCTACAGGCTATGTGAGCTCTGGTCACCTAGCACAACAACTTTTCATCAGGTTATCAGTGTGTGATCTGTAGGGGTCTGACACCCGGACCCTGCACAGATCAGATGTTGCAGAATCCTCTGGGTGCCGGAAGCTGCTATGGGACAAGCAGCTAGGCAATATACAATGTACAGCACTGTGTATGGTATTCAGTGAAGACTGTCTCAGTGACCACCATTCCCCTACGTGTGGCTATAACTACACACGTGGTCACAGGAGGTTCTATACAACCACTCCATACCCCCCCCCCCCAGACAAAGTGACAACATACTGCACAAGAATACGCTTTAGGATGATACCCATGTGAAATCACATGCTCTTTTTCTAGGTTTCAGCAGTTTCCCATGTGTCAGCAGCAGACACTGTAAAATTATAGGCCGCAACTTTGTAAGAGATAATGGCCGTGACTCACCCAGATCCTCATGTCCCAGTTTCCAACACCACCAAGTATTGTAAAGGGCACGTGGCTAAAAATATGTTTGTGGCTAGTAACAATACATGCCTGTGACGGTGAGGAGACACCGGGGACTTCAAATGTAGCACAAACCCATTATCACAGCACTAAGTATGTGTCAGCCGCTACTGCTGAAGAATAATTCACCCCATACCGGGCAATTATTGCAGAGCTGGCCATATACATGTCAGGTTGCCCTAAGTTTTATGAGATTTTCCAGGATACTGATCCTTAGCCTGTTTTGGGAAGTATAAAACAACAGACTCAAGGCTTCAGCCCCTTCCCTTTTGTTGTTTATTGTGTTATCGCGAGAGCCTGAACTGCACCTTCTTGACTGTCTTGTTTTCTGGGCCTGGACCCTGGTTAACCTTGCAAGATGGTGTCACACAGCTTCCCGTTTTGTTCCATCCTTTGTTACTTTTTGATGTTATACACTTTAAAACTTTAATAAAAGTTGATTAAACCTAAAACAACAGACATTGTACATCCTGGTCTGTGTACCATCCATGTGTCAACAAGAATAAGTAAAAAATGGATTCTTTTATTTTTAAGAATCATCTAGTGATGTATGTGTGTCCTCTGTGTGCTGTCTGTTTTTTTTATTTTTCATGGACCAATAGAATAGAATAGAATGGCTGAGGTGAGTAAAGAAAAAAAAAATACAGCAATGTTTTTGGAATGTGGGAGGAAACCTGCAAGGAAAGACTACTAACCACTGAGCCACCTTTGCATAAATCTGGCGGATAGACCGGGCCTTCACTAGCACTCTAGCCACTTATTTATTATGTGTATCACTGATTTGTCGCCTTTTGTCACTGTTTGTGAAGGAGAAGGGGTGCAGATAGCCTTTCTGGATCCCTCCCGACGTCTAGAGGTAGGATGGAGTTGCTTCCTCCCTGAGTTTTGGTTCACCTCTGCTTTTGTGAGGGTGAATATAGTTGCAGGCTCTGGGAGTACTCTTGGGGGTCAGAACCCTTGAGGAAACCAGAGCAAGTAGCCTGAAAATTACCATTCAGATTACCATTTTTTTTTAGTGGCACTCCCATTGTTTTCGTGCACTGGGTGTAATGTTAGAACAGTTATAGGGCCTTCAAAAAAAAAAACAGAAAAAAAAAAACCCTATTCTTTCCAGCTTCACAGTAAATAGTATGTAATATTAAGGGGATTCTACCATTAAAAACCTTTTTTCTGTGGATAAGATGTCGGAATAGCCTTTAGAAAGGCTATTCGTCTCTTACCTTTACATGTGATCTCCGCCGTGCCGTTCCTTAGAATACCGTTTTTTACCGATATGTAAATTAGTTCTCTTGCGGCAATGGGGGCGGGCCCCAGCGCTGAAAATGCGATGAGGGCATCCCCACTTCTGCTTGAGAACAGGATCCTGAGACGCCTCTATCTTTGGCTGGATCCTCCCCTTCTTTCCTCGACTTTCTTCGGCAGCGTCACCTCCGACGCCTGTGCAGTTGGCTCTACCAATGATACACTAGTAGAGCCGACTGCGCATGTGCGCAATTGCAGCCTTGGAACTATGGCCACTGGCCAGCATGCGCAGTCGACTCTACTAGTGTCTCACTGGCAGAGCCAACTGCACAGGCGTCGGAGGTGACGCCGCCGAAAAAAGACGAGGAAAGAAGGGGAGGATCCAGCAGAAGATAGAGACGTCGCAGGATCCTGTTCTCGAACAGCAGCGGGGACGCCCTCATTGCATTTTCAGCGCCCGAGCCCGCCCCTATCGCTGCCAAAGAACTAATTGACATACCGGTAAAAAACGGTATTTCTAAGGAACGGCGCAGCGGAGATCACATCTAAAGGTAAGAGACAAATAGCCTTTCTAAAGGCTATTCCGATGTCTTATCCACAGAAAAAAAGGTTTTTAATGGTAGAATCCCTTTAAATAGTGCCACTATAGTCTGCATTTGGGTTCCTATTCAGAAAGTCTGCTCCCCCTCCCCCAAACAGAAATCTATATGCATTAAAAAGCACTTACCTAAGGAAACCCATGGAACCCATAGACTATAATGGGGTCCATGTGGTTTCCACAGTAAACATGCGGAGAGAAAAGTCCTGAGCAGCACTTCTCTTTCCGCATGCTTCGTACAGAAACCCCACAGACCCCATCATAGTCTATGGGTTCCACGGGTTTCCATAGGTAATCGCTTTTTTTTTTTTTTTTTTTTTACATGCATATAGGTTTCCGTTTGGTGGGGGGGGACCCAAACAAACAAAACAAAACTGAAAAAAAGGGTTAACTATAAGAACATCCATTATGTCAGTCTAGTAGCCTTCTTATATTTTTAGGATTATCTATAGACCCCCATCCAGCTTTCCCCTCACCAGACTAGGACAATCTTCTATGGAGCACAAAGCTGCAGAACACCCAGCTGTACACCCACATATACTGGCCTATACAGTGTATATACTGAACCCTGACTGGCACGACATGCTGTCCCATCAACCTGACACTATATGGGAACCATTTAAGGATTAAACCTCTACCAGTCAGTCCCTCAGCCCTGAGGAGGTACCTGCAGCACCGGCCAGCTCCCCAGCACCGCCTGCACTGCTTCATAAAACAGCCCACGTGAATCCGAGCTGCGCGCCGCCATGACACCTCTGCTGCAGTGACCAGGGGAGATCGCCGAGCGCAGGCTGAGAACGCACAGGGCACGTCATCGAAAACCGGAAACATCGATCAGTATAGCGTTGAGTGGAGAGGGTAGACTACACTGTTTCCATGGCGACACAGCCACGACTAGTCAAATCCGTCTCCACGTTGCGCTGTAAACAAGATGACTTCTTTTTGATAGTTACTCATTTGGTTTGCAAAATAAGAAGCTTTTCCTAAAACCGTCCACAGCTTGTTACATAGGGACACGTCATGGCTGCTCATTGCCTCACACATTCATTTATTTCTGCTGCATTGACTATCTGTGACTGACAATAATCGCAGCTAGGCAATAGCAATAATAGTCATATGGCAAATTTGGCCTTGGCTCACATTGTGCAACCACAGGGTTCTATTTTGCCCTCTGACCCCTTCACCTTTGTAAGTGGAGTCGCACGACTACACCAGGGTGCCATGACTGCGACTTCTAGTCCAAGCACTGATGGAGAAATCGCAGTCGTAGTGCACACAGGCTCGCAATAGAACTCATGTTACAGTACTTACCTTGGTGACAAAGTCGCAGGATGACACAGCAATGGGAGGAATTGCTGCCAAGGTCGCACAGTTTTGGCAGTTTTTGGGTCATAAGCTTGCATTAGTTGTGATGGAAGTGACACAATGGGGCAGATCCATGACCAAAGCAGAGGATAATAGGGCAGATCACGCTGCGGTGTATATAGAGGATAATGGAGAAGATCATGCTGCGGTGTGTATAGAGGATAATAGGGCAGATCACGCTGCGGTGTATATAGAGGATAATGGAGAAGATCATGCTGTTGTGTCTATAGAGGATAATAGGGCAGATCACGCTACAATGTGTAGAAAGAATAATGGGGAAGATCATACTGCGGTGTGTATAGAGGATAACATGGGGCAGAACACGCTGCGGTGTGTATAGAGGATAATGGGGAATATCACCCTGTGGGGTGTATAGAGGATAATAGGGCAGATCACGCTGCGGGGTGTATAGAGGATAATGGCGAATATCACCCTGCGTGTGTAGAAAGAATAATGGGGAAGATCATACTGCGGTGTGTATAGAGGATAACATGGGCAGAACACGCTGCGGTGTGTATAGAGGATAATAGGGCAGATCACGCTGCGGGGTGTATAGAGGATAACATGGGGCAGAACACGCTGCGGTGTGTATAGAGGATAATGGGGCATATCATACTGTAGGGTGTATAGAGGATAAAATGGGGCGAGTCACAATGCCAGCTATAAAGTGGGATTCCCCAGGTGTATAGAGGGATTTCCCCATCCCCTTGATAAATGTTGTGGATAACAGATCCGTCATTTTGTACAGTCTCTCCCGTCCCCTATTGAATTCAGAACCAAGTATACATTCCTAGAACAGTTGTGCCTGGGTGCATGGCCCCTATGTCACTCCTTAGCTACCATCTACAAACTCCCAATAGAACCCCCGCCTGATGATGTCCTCACTTCATGCTGAGGTTGGAGGCTGACCTTAACTTGTCTCTCACTCATTCCCAAAGAAAGCGCATATTCTGTCTCACGCATGTAACATCGATCAGCTCGCATTATCAGGAGGCCAGTTTTACACTCCTGTCCCGGGGGTGTTGTGTCAACTCAAGATTGCATGCTCTTCTCCCGAAAAGGTTCCATCAATATGCTGGAGGTGTGCGGTGGAGGAAGGCACCATGATACACATTTTTGGTCTTATAGCGCTTTATCCCCCTTCTGGGACAAGGTTAAGAGGATTATTTCTCAAGTTACTGAGACTTCTCACCATTTGGGCCCTGCTCTGTACCTCCTCCATCATTGCGAGTCCTCAATGCATATCTATAAGCACTCCTTTCTTCGATTTGTAATCCTTGAAACTCGGGAATGTATCCTGCAGTTTGTAAGCAAACTGTACACCTCCCCCCCCCCCCCCCCCGTCCCCCGTCCCCACCCTCTGGATTTGAAGGTCAATGAGATTATGTGTATGGAGAACCTTACCTTTTCCCTGGATGACACTGTCAAAACTTTTAACAAAACCTGGATTTACTGGATGGAATTCCAACATACCAGTGAATATCAGACACTTCTCAGGCCTATGCCTCCCCCGTAGACCTATAGTGGGTGCTATATACCTATATCTGATGTGTCTCTTACTTAGGACTATTTTTGACTATCTGGCCTTGCTCCTTGTGGAGTCCTATTGCTCTTTCTGATGAAGAATTTTCAATTGTTTGCACCCCTGGGGTCCCCCTGGACCCAGATACTGTTGCAGTACAGCCCCACTCCCCCCCCCCCCCCCCTTTCTTCTCTCTCTCTCTCTCTATTGTTTTATTTTTGCTGCCCCTCTGCTCCTTTCCCTTCCTCTTTCATTCTTCTCCCCTTCCCTTACTCTTCACATCCTCTACTTGGGGATCTCCATGTTATCTACAGTATAAACTGCTGTTGCAGCTGTAGCTATCTGTTGTCACTGTATTTTATACCTTTTTTTAAAAAACAAAACAAAACAATAAACTTTGAAAAAAAAAATACATTGGGGTGTGTGAGGGGCCCCACAAACCAGACTTACTAAAGACTGCCCTTAGCTCCATGTTAAGCCCGAAGTCTTATCTGCCGGATAAGAAAAAAAAAAGGATCCCACTGCAATTGTGAACTGTAAGTTTAATTGACCACTAGAGATGAGCGAACACCGTTTGATCGAATACATATTCGATCTAATATCAGGCCGTTCGAGGTATTCGATTCCAATCGAATACTACGAGGCAAATGCAGTAAAAATTTGTATCCCCTCCCACCTTCCCTGGCGCGTTTTTTGCACCAATAACTGTGCAGGGGAGGTGGGACAGGAACTATGACAATGGAGGCATCGAAAAAAATCGGAAAAAGGAATTGGCGGCCGAAATGTGACCGAAAGGTGACCTCCACTTTAGACGAATGGTGAATTTAACATTCGATTAATTTGAGACTGTGAACTATGTGACTGTGAGACAGGGATAAATGTACTGGCAGGGTTAGCTAGGGGTTACCTTTATTTAGGGGGGAATGTTACTCACCCAGCTCTTTGGGGCTCTATCTGGTCGGGATCCCTGTCAGCTTGCGATATGTGCGAGCTGATTTTTTGCCATAGGAATGCATTGACCAGCGTTGATTGGCCGAATGCCATACAGAATACAGCATTTGGCCAATCAACGCTGATTCTGCCGGAGGAGGCGGAGTCTAAGATCCATCCACAGCAGTTTCCATTGTGGTCCGATCTCAGATGTAGCAGTGCTGACACAGCTCTGCTACACAGAGAAGCAGCCGAGCTCAGCACACACAGAGATGCAGCAGTGCTGAGTGTGCAGCAGGGTTCAACACACACTCAGCACTACTACATCAGATGCAGCAAAGCTGAGTGTGCAGCAGGGTTCAACGCACACTCAGCACTGCTACATCAGATGCAGCAGTGCTGAGTGTGCAGCAGGGTTCAACGCACACTCAGCACTGCTACATCAGATGCAGCAGTGCTGAGTGTGCAGCAGGGTTCAACGCACACTCAGCACTGCTACATCAGATGCAGCAGTGCTGAGTGTGCAGCAAGGTTCAACACACACTCAGCACTGCCATGCGCTCAGCTCGTCTGCATCTTCGGAGTAGCCAAGCTGAGCGCCCGGCCAGCACTGCTTCATCTCTGATGTAGCAGTGCTGGCTGTGCACTCAGCTCGGCTGTATCTTTGGAGTAGTCGAGCTGAGCACGCGGCCAGCACTGCTTCATCTCCGATGTAGCATCTTCGGAGTAGTCGAGCTGGGCTCGCCGCCAGCACTGGTTCATCTCCGATGTAGCATCTTTGGAGTAACCAAGCTGAGCACGCAGCCAGCACTGCTTCATCTCTGATGTAGCATCTTCGGAGTAGCCGAGCTGAGCACGCAGCCAGCACTGCTTCATCTCCGATGTAGCATCTTCGGAGTAGTCGAGCTCAGCGCACAGCCAGCACTGCTACATCTCAGCATAGGAATGCATTGACCAGCGTTGATTGGCCGAATGCCATACAGCATTCGGCCAATCAACGCTGGTTCTGCCGGTGGAGGCGGAGTCTAAGATCGGTCCACAGCAGTCTCCATTCTGGTCTGATCTTAGACTCCGGCTCCTCCGGCAGAACCAGCGTTGATTGGCCGAATGCTGTTCTCTGTATGGCATATTGCAAGCTGACAGGGATCCCGACATAATACAGTGACTTGGGCATGTTAGATGCCCCCAGACATGCTTCCCCTGCTGTCCCAGTTGCATTCCAGGGTGTTGGTATCATTTCCTGGGGTGTCATAGTGGACTTGGTGACTCTCCTGAGTCGAATGGTGGGATTCCCTGAAACGAAGCATTTTTCCTCATAGACTATAATAGGGTTCGATATTCATTCGAATAGTCGAATATTGAGCGGCTATTCGAAACGAATAACAAATATCAAATATTTTACTGTTCGCTCATCTCTATTGACTACAAATCAGTTGCTGGAATGGTTTGTGTAATATGACTTTCATGTAGGGGTCAACATCCATACAATTATTACATGGCACACTGACTACGTCATCTTTGATTTTTTTCAAAATTGGCACACCATCCAAAAAGGGTTGCTGACCCCTGGTGTAGGGGGCACTAAGGAAGGGGGGGGGGGGTATTTGTACTCTACCAGAATATCATAGAGGGTCTTAAGAAAGGGTTTTAACATCTTGAGACCAAGAAGAGTGGGCAAACCTCTCAGGCTCGGGGGAATGTGCCTAGATCCGCCAGGTTATTGGTTATTTTATATGCAACGTGAGTCTCTTATGAGTTGGTCACATCACAAAAAGGGGCATGACTGGCATCTTGCCTTTCCATGTCTCTAAAAGGATTGTGATGGGCATGAAGAGCTGTAGCTTAATCAAAATTGGACGTGGTGGTTATCCAATAAATCTTCACGCATGCTATCTTTATATCAAGAGCCAGACCAATGCGATGATGAACACCGAGAGCTGCCTCACAGTCATGCCTGCCCACCTTCCTCCATTGCTTTCTAACGGGATCTGTCAGGGTTCCAACCAGTGGCGTAACTAGGAATGGCGGGGCCCCATGGCGAACTTTTGACATGGGGCCCCCCCTGGCCGACACCGAAGACCTCGACCGACCCCCTCCTATGCATTCCTGCGCGTTCTATTATGCCCCATAGTGGCCCCTGCGCACAGTATTATCCCCCTTAGTGGCCCCTGCACACAGTATTATCCCCCTTAGTGGCCCCTGCACACAGTATTATCCCCCTTAGTGGCCCCTGCACACAGTATTATCCCCCATAGTAGCCCCTGCACACAGTATTATGCCCCATAGTGGCCCCTGCACACAGTATTATGTCCCATAGTGGCCCCTGCACACAGTATTATGTCCCATAGTAGCCCCTGCACACAGTATTATCCCCCATAGTAGCCCCTGCACACAGTATTATGTCCCATAGTAGCCCCTGCACACAGTATTATGTCCCATAGTGGCCCCTGCACACAGTATTATGCCCCATAGTGGCCCCTGCACACAGTATTATAGCCCATAATGGCCCCTGCACACAGTATTATGCCCCATAGTGGCCCCTGCACACAGTATTATCCCCCATAGTAGCCCCTGCACACAGTATTATGTCCCATAGTGGCCCCTGCACACAGTATTATAGCCCATAGTGGCCCCAGAGTATAATAATCGGAGACCCGGGGGAATAAAAACATAAAAAATGACTGTTTCTTACCTGTCCCTGGCTCCTAGGCTGTCTTCTCCGCTGCCGTCCTTCTGTAATGACGTCGGACGTCACATGACCCGGGACGCAGGCCGGGTTCATGTGACGTCAGAGACGTCAGAAAGGACATCAGGAAGGAGACCTGGCAGGATCGTGGAGAGGTAAGTAACAGTGTTTGTTACGTTCCCTTACCTCTCCCGGGCCGCCAATCATTATACTCCGGGGTCTGCAAAGACCCCCCCCAAGTATAATGATAGTATTTCTGGGGCCCGCGGTGTCACTTACCGATCCCGGCCCAGCAAGGATCGGCAAGTGAATAGGGCCCGTAACAGCCTATTAAAACGCAGCGGTAGCGGCTGTCACCGGGCCCCCTAATGGCCCGGGCCCTGTGGCAGCCGCCTCCGCTGCCTTTACGGTAGTTACGCCCCTGGTTCCAACATAGTGTCCGCCACTTTGATGGGAAGATTAATGCCATATGCTGTGTAATTCTTTCCATCATATCTGACATCACTGCTTACGGGGCAATATTTTGTTAACATTTAGAATTGATCTATTTTGAGAAACACTTATCTAGTAGGATTGTAGAGGAAAATGCCAAAAGGTCTAATCTGTTTCCTCCCTGACATCAGACACTTGGCAAGAGGTTGGCAACCTGTACAGGCAGAAGGATGTTGCTGGATCCCTCTAACACATTTTACAATGTAACAGATTTAGGTTCTCATCATACAAATGATTGATGTGAAATGCAGTTACAGCAAATATGCAAATTACCTGAAATATTGAGGAAGTATGCAACAAGACAAATATTTTACACTTGAATATGGAATTTTTTCAGGGGAAAAATTAAGATCTGGAGCTCCTAGCAATAGCCCGGGGCTTTCTACAAGATCAGTCTGCACTTGTTGTCAAGTGTTTGCCATAAAGCAGTAACAGAGGGAGTTTTTCTTGTTTCTTGATCTTGATGAATCTACATAAATCTGTTCAGTCAGCCTTTTAACTTTTTGGTATGTTCACATCTAGAGACGTAACTTGAAGCTCCTGGGCCAAAAATCTGTAATGGGACCCCTACCTGCCTTGTGCCATTTAGAATAATGGTACATTTTATGTGGCAGATGGACCTTTAGGGCCCCTCAGGGATAGTGACTGCAACAGCTAGCCCCCCTATAGTTAAGCCCCTGTTCACATCTGCGTGAGAGTTTCCACCAGGGTCTGTTCAAGTAAGGATTCTTGCTTTCCAGTTTCTATAACAGGACAAAAACATAGAAATCCACTCTGAAATCTCTGCTTAAAGGGAATTACTATTTTCAGGTCTGCTATTCTAGTGCTGCCGCCGATGTATGATGACGTCCTCTTGTGTTGCTCTCTTTTTGTTCAGGTCACTGCAGTAGCCAATGACTGCGCTTAGTGGTGATGTGTACACAAATGAATGTGACCGCTGAGCTGCTGCTGGAATGTTCCACTTTAATCTGTCATATTACATAGCACTCTATGGAGAGGGAAGGCAGGGAGGAGTAAGCATGAAATGAATGAGAGAGGAGAGGTACAGGCATAGAAAGAGGCTCCAAGAGCTGAACAGGAAGTTTCTATCTTACCCCAAGTGCTTTATACACATGAATACATGATAGCACTTCTCTATAATGTTCTATATAACCCAGCTGGAGTCATGATATATATCCTCCAGATTCTTGACCTATGTGTGCTCCAGGGTAGGTCTTGAGTAGGCCTCAGCCCCAGGTGTGGGTCCTAAGGCTCGATACTGGCCCATAAAAGACTGAAGAGGCTGCACTTCAGGGCAGATCCTGGGAGTGAGAAGAGGCACCTGGGTCTGTCCTGGAGAGGTGAATTTTGGTGAGACCAAACTGGAGACTCATTCTGCTTTGTTTGATTGTGTGGCCGGAAATAAGCCACATGTACAGTTAGCCTTATTCTGTATTAGTTAGAGCTCGGACAAGAAGGAGTTTTGTTTTGCCTTAAGTTAAGGCTGTATTTTATTTTGCTTACACTGGGTTCATACCAGCGTTTGGACTCCGTTCTCAGGTTTCCGTCTTCTGCATGCAGAAGACGGAAACTTGTCATGCCGAGTCCAGCCGTGAGTGCTGGTGAGCGTTTTATGCTCTCCGTGGCAAAACTGTTTTTTTTTTTTGTTTTTTTTTTAAACCAGACACAGAGTACTGCATGTCCGACTCTGTGTCCGGTTTTAAAAAAACGGTTTCGCCGCGGAGAGCATAAAAAACTCACCGGCACTCACAGTCGGACACTTTTCAAACCCATTCAAATGAATGGGTTTGAAAGATGCTGGCAGGTTTCCGTTTCCTGCCCCTGTTTTGTGTAGGAAACGGAAACCTGCAGAACGGACACCCGGGCGCAGATGTGAACGAGCCCTTACCAGTATATATTTTTGTACCTCACCTGAAGGTTTATTGTTTGCACCACATTTTGTGTCCCTGTCTCTGACTGGTTGGGTTCGCACCATTGCTGCTACCTATCTACCTTGCCCACAAAAGTCACAAAGTATGCGTAAAAAATATATAAATTCACAACATGTGAGCTGAAGGAAATCAGCATAAGAGAAATATACAAAACAGTAATAAGAACAAATATGCAAAGAATATTAAAGATATATAGGGGGAGGCACAAGACACAATCCATGAGGAGAGGGGGATAAGGGGAGAAATACTGGGGTGAAGAAGTTGCAGTCACACCAGGGCTCAGGAGCCTTACGGGGCCCATAAGCACTGACATCAGTAGAGATTGCAGCTTCCTTCTGGCTCATAAACCAAGGAGACCCACAGATTCCCCTAACTAGGGTAAGTTCACACAGAGTAACGTGCCGCGTGATGTGGCACGTATACACCGTGTGAGATTTTGCGGGCTGTATACGCTCCGATTGATTTGCTGCAAAATAGCGCCGCATATATGATCCCGGCTCCCATTGAAATCAATGGGAGCGTATACGGCCCGCAAAATCTCACACGGCATATACGTGCCACATCATGCGGCACGTTACTCCATGTGAACTTACCCTAAGGTTAATTAAACTTCTTAGCACCCGTAACCATCACTATCAAGAATTTGCTGTAGGAATGAGGTAGGGGGCCCCGGACAAAAAATTGCATCGGGGCCCACATGACTTTAGTTACACACCTGGGGAAATGCAACGCCACTTACAAGAAAACTCAGCTCCAGAATATATATACTTCTGCTTTCTGTGTTCAGTGTATGTCAGACATCATAGCAGCTAGTCTACATCAGCCAACTCAGGGAGAACTGAAAATGAGAGAGAGAACCTGCAGAGGGGAAAAAGCTAAAATTAAAAATATAAGTCATATTATGAATAATCCAGGCAGAAAAAAAAGTGCCTCATGGTGTTGTAAGACCCTAAAACATTGAAGAAAAAATTATATCTAGTGCCAAACCTGGACTAACAGTAGTGTCCTTACCTGATGGTGGTGGGTACAACATATCTGTAACCCAAATTTAGATGCTGCTCCTTCCCAGGACTGAGGACCAAAAGTGGTCTTTAGTGGTTCGAAGTGAAGAAACAAGAAAAACTAGGACAATGGGGTACTGCTGGATGGGAACCGGCATCATCCTTAGGCCAGAAATATGGTGGAATCATAAGAAAATGGGCATCCCCTTCTTTTTTATTATTCTACCATATTTCTGGCCTGAGGAAGACCCCAGTTTGACATTGAAATGTGTTGCCTTGTGTGTTAATAAAATTTGCCTCAACCATTCCTATGAGACCCTACTATCCTAGTTTTTCCCGGTTCTTCAAGTCTTATGGTGGTCAGAAATAGTATCTTTCCTCATGTACACATACCGTACTATTGATTTATATAAAGCTTGTTGAAAGGTTAGGTGCACTTTAAGTGAATTCTATTTTTTCCACGGCTTAACAGGAAGACTTCCGTTGACATTTGCAACGTTGGACCAGTTTTAAGTTGATACAATCACGTCTTGTGTATAGAGAGAAGAAAAACCAGTTTTATCTTACGTAAGGGGAAATCTTACACATACGGAACATTTCACGTACAGAAGCCACTTAGGGACTGACCTTCACTGGGCTTTAGCAGGTTTCAGTTCGGTCCTCAGAATCTTCTCTTCTGTATCTGTGAAGGTGTCTTTCTATGGTAGTTATCACAATGTGCAGGATACATTAAGCAAACACACGCATTCCTTAGTAACAGCTGTCACTACACGGGGTAAGTCACTTTAAAGGGCCTTTGAGGTCACATCCTACACAAAGGCGTAAAAATGCCACAAGGAATGATAAAACGAAGGCACACAGCTCACAATGCAGTATACAGAGAGATGAATATACAGTCTTGGCTTGCATTGGATTTTTCTTTTTATAGAAAAAAGCCATTTATTTACTAAAATGAAGGGTGAAACCTGCAGCTATAATTCCTGCCACAGAAACCACTTCATTTTGGGAGATTATTTTTTCCCACGGCAGAATTTGGGAAAAGTCTCTGCTGATATCCTAGAACAGGAAATTAGTAGTGAACACATCCCATGTGGACATATCCTTAAAGAGGACCTTTCATGTCCTCGGGCACCTGCGGTTTTATATACCGTTAGAATTTAACAGTGCACTGAGCGGTGAGGAATGCTGGCTAAGTTTCTTGCGTTTGAGAAAGGGCCTTTTTGAGCCTGAAACTCATTGTGTGGATTTGTCTAATAAAAAGTGTTTAGCAAACATTCTCAGAGCCTCTTTGTTGATTGGTCCAGTGAGCGCAGTTCTCCATACAAGCCTTTGGGGCTTCTTGTTTATTATTATTATTGTTGTTTATGTATATCGCACCATTAATTCCATGGTGCTTTACATTTGGGGTTTACATACAATACACAGAATATACAGGTAGATATAATACAGTGGGGCAAAAAAGTATTTAGTCAGTCACCAATAGTGCAAGTTCCACCACTTAAAAAGATGAGAGGCGTCTGTAATTTACATCATAGGTAGACCTCAACTATGAGAGACAAAATGAGAAAACAAATCCAGAAAATCACATTGTCTGATTTTGTAAGAATTTATTTGCAAATTATGGTGGAAAATAAGTATTTGGTCAGTAACAAAATTTCATCTCAATACTTTGTTATATATCCTTTGTTGGCAATGACAGAGGTCAAACGTTTTCTGTAAGTCTTCACAAGGTTGGCACACACTGTTGTTGGTATGTTGGCCCATTCCTCCATGCAGATCTCCTCTAGAGCAGTGATGTTTTGGGGCTGTCGCTTGGCAACACGAACTTTCAACTCCCTCCAAAGGTTTTCTATAGGGTTGAGATCTGGAGACTGGCTAGGCCACTCCAGGACCTTGAAATGCTTCTTACAAAGCCACTCCTTCGTTGCCTTGGTGGTGTGCTTTGGATCATTGTCATGTTGAAAGACCCAGCCACGTTTCATCTTCAATGCCCTTGCTGATGGAAGGAGGTTTGCACTCAAAATCTCACGGTACATGGCCCCATTCATTCTTTCATGTACCCGGATCAGTCGTCCTGGCCCCTTCGCAGAGAAACAGCCCCAAAGCATGATGTTTCCACCCCCATGCTTTACAGTAGGTATGGTGTTTGGATGCAACTCAGTATTCTTTTTCCTCCAAACACAAAAGTTGTGTTTCTACCAAACAGTTCCAGTTTGGTTTCATCAGACCATAGGACATTCTCCCAATACTCTTCTGGATCATCCAAATGCTCTCTAGCAAACTTCAGACGGGCCCGGACATGTACTGGCTTAAGCAGTGGGACACGTCTGGCACTGCAGGATCTGAGTCCCTGGCGGTGTAGTGTGTTACTGATGGTAGGCTTGGTTACATTGGTCCCAGCTCTCTGCAGTTCATTCACTAGGTCCCCCCGCGTGGTTCTGGGATTTTTGCTCACCATTCTTGTGATCATTTTGACCCCACGGGGTGAGATTTTGCGTGGAGCCCCAGATCGAGGGAGATTATCAGTGGTCTTGTATGTCTTCCATTTTCTAATTATTGCTCCCACAGTTGATTTCTTCAATCCAAGCTGGTTGCCTATTGCAGATTCAGTCTTCCCAGCCTGGTGCAGGGCTACAATTTTGTTTCTGGTGTCCTTTGACAGCGTTTTGGTCTTCACCATAGTGGAGTTTGGAGTCTGACTGTTTGAGGGTGTGCACAGGTGTCTTTTTATACTGATAACAAGTTTAAACAGGTGCCATTACTACAGGTAATGAGTGGAGGAAAGAGGAGACTCTTAAAGAAGAAGTTACAGGTCTGTGAGAGCCAGAAATCTTGATTGTTTGTAGGTGACCAAATACTTATTTTCCACCATAATTTGCAAATAAATTCTTACAAAATCAGACAATGTGATTTTCTGGATTTGTTTTCACATTTTGTCTCTCATAGTTGAGGTCTACCTATGATGTAAATTACAGACGCCTCTCATCTTTTTAAGTGGTGGAACTTGCACTATTGGTGACTGACTAAATACTTTTTTGCCCCACTGTACTAACAATGACCGACTGGCACAGTGGGGTAGAGGGCCCTGCCCGCGAGGGCTTACAAGCTATGAGGGAAGAGGGATAGAGACAGAAGGAGAGGGAGAGACTGTACAGATGGTGGTGTGGTGATAGTGTTATTGGAGGTTGTAGGCCTTCCTGAATAGGTGAGTCTTCAGAGCCTTCTTGAATCCTGTGATTGTGGGGGTCAGTCTTATGTGTCGTGGTAAGGAGTTCCAGAGCATGGGGGATGCACGGGAGAAATCTTGGAGATGGTTGTGTCAGAAGTGGATGAGAGTAGAGCGGAATAGGAGGTCATTGGAGGATCTGAGGTTGTGTGGGCAGGTAGCGGGCAGGTAGCGGGGGGGGGGTGGTGGCGTTCGTTCAGGGTGTCAGGGTCTAGGGTTGCTAGGTGGGGTGGCATAGACACACAACTCTAATGGCTCTATTTCAACATAGAACAGGTTACCTCACCTGGAATCAGTGGCGGATTCAGGGTTTGCGGGGCCCTGGGCAATTGATTTTGGCGGGGCCCTATTTACTGGGGGTCTCGCACTTCTAACCTGTACTTCCCAACTGTTGAAGACTAGAAAGAGGGAACAAAACGTGCGGCGTGCGCAGCGCGCCGCAGCAAATTAGGCCCCGCCCACTTTTATGTTGACTCCACTCATTCTCATTCAATTTTCATGTGATTCCACACAGTATAATCCTCCTACAGTCACCCGTAAATTATATCTCCCCCCCCTTTTCATATACACCCTTCATCTACTCCTAGTTTCATGTCCCCCCCCTCTATCTCTGTCCCCAGTTTCATTTCCCCCCCGTCTCTGCCCCAGTGTCATGCCGTTCTCCCCCCTTCATCTGCCCCAGTGTCATGTCGTTCTCCCCCTCCATCTGCCCCAGTGTCATGCCGTTCTCCCCCCCTCCATCTGCCCCAGTGTCATGCCGTTCTCCCCCCCTCCATCTGCCCCAGTGTCATGCCATTCTCCCCCTCTTCATCTGCCCCAGTGTCATGCCGTTCTCCCCCCTCCATCTGCCCCAGTGTCATGCCGTTCTCCCCCTCCATCTGCCCCAGTGTCATGCCGTTCTCCCCCTCCATCTGCCCCAGTGTCATGCTGTTCTCCCCCCTCCATCTGCCCCAGTGTCATGCCGTTCTCACGTTCTCTCTCTCTCTCACACACACACACTCACCATTCCTCGTTCCCTCGCAGCTCTCTCCCTCATACACATATTGTAGCCGCGATGTGATGACGTCATCACATCGCGGCTACAAATGCCGGAGGCCCGGAGCTCAGCGTTAAAGCAGGAGCTGAGCTGTGACAGCTCCGGCTTTAAACGCCTATGCATTCAGCTCATCGGCATCCTACCGCCGATGAGCCGAATACATAGGCGTTTAAAGCAGGAGCTGTGAGCTCAGCTACTGCTTTAACGCTGAGCTCAGTTGGAGTCGGGACATGCCGACCGGGACCATTTTGTTAGGTCCCGGCCGCGCCGCAGGGCCCCGCTAAGCGCGGGGCCCCGGGCGGTTGCCCGGCTCGCCCGGCCCTGGATCCGCCCCTGCCTGGAATAGCAGACTCAATAGTAGGTTGCATCAACCAAGACACCTCCAATAGTCTGACCTTCCTGCTGGCTCTCCAGCCAAAGTCTTGCTGCTGAAGCTGACCTTTTAAACCTCACTAATGAGGACAATTCACAGCAGCTGACACACTGCAGAAAAATCCACAATGTGTGGCCTGGAGGGGGTTGGAATGACAGGTCTCACCAATCTACCTGCCATTCCTAAAAATCCAGCCCAATAGAGAGAATTTGAAATAACGCCCAGCAGACAAAAGTTATCTGCTAAGAACCAGTCTTTCTTCTTATCATTTATTTATTATGCTTACTTATATAGCGCCATCATATTCCGCAGCGCTTTACAGACATTGTCAGTCACTGTCCCATATAGGGCTCACAATCTACATTCCCTATCAGTATGTCTTTGGTGTGTGGGAGGAAATCTGAGTACCCGGAGGAAACACACGCAAACACGGGGGGAACATACAAACTCCTTGCAGATGTTGCTCTTGGCAGGATTTGAACCTAGGACACCAGCGCTGCAAGGCTGCAGTGCTAACCACTGAGCCACCATGCTGCCACCGTGCAGTCTTTCTGGAGTTTTTCATCTCACTCACCTGAGTAGTCTGGGTGAGATGTATACCCCCTCCATTATCTGACCAGCCATCGGCTTACAAGAGATATATGGAGGAGACAGGTTGTGGATTGCTTTGTATGTTAACGTTAGTGGCTTGAACACAATTCGCTGGGCTATGGGTAGCCAGTAGAGGGACTGGCAGAGGGGAGCAGCTGATTAAGATCGGGGGGTGAGGTGAATTAAGCGAGCAGCGCAGTTTAAGGTGGACTGGAGAGGGCGAGGGTGTTAGCTGGGAATCCATGGAGAAGGGTGTTGCAGTAAACTAGGCGGGAGATTATGAGGGCCTGGACAAGTGTCTTAGTAGTTTCAGGGGTGAGGAAGGAGCGGATTCGGTGGATGTTCTTGAGTTAGAGGCATGTGGGGGGGCTAACAATATCTTATGAAAAATTATGTATAGAGGTGGGGGCCGAGATTGTTCTATCTGTCCATTTCCCTCTCCCAGAGATGAGCAGTTTGGAACTTGCCAGACTGGTTATGTAGACACTATGCTCTGTGTATTGGGTGATGCTATCTTACAAAGAACGGAGACAGTTTGGCTGGGACCAGGGTCATTGTCAGGAAATGATCAAAGACGAAAGACCCTTTTTAAGATAAAGGGGGAGGAGAGGGTTAATTAACTGATTGTGCAAGGAGGGAAATGTGGAGGATGTCAGCTTGTGTAACCTCCATTTTGTATTTGAGACATGTGCTGACATTTTGTGAGATCATGCGGCCACCATACCATGAGCTCACAGACTCCATTTTAGACTTTGAGGCCATGTGTCTTCTACAACTCACACCCCCCACTCAGCCCTCGGGGGGGGGGGGGGGTGACCTCTCTCCAGTTTCTTATCCAATAGATATGCATCAGGGCTATTGAAGGATAGGTCGGAGTCCAGGGTCACCCCAAAGCATCGGGCCCGTGGGACAGGGGTAATTGTGGTTCCATTAACTTTGATAGATGGGTCAAGTGGAGGGGCTATACGGGGTGGGGTGAAGATGATGAACTCCGTTTTCTCCATATTGAGTTTGAGAAAGCAGGAGGAGAGGAAGGAGGCTACAGCCATTAAACAGTCTGGAACTCTGGCCAGTAGAGAGGTAATGTCTGGTCCAGAGATGTAGATTTGGGTGTCGTCAGCATAGCAATGGTATTGAAAACCATGAGATTCTATGAGTTGGCTCAGGGTGTAGATGGAGAACAGGAGGGGTCCTAGGACGGAGCCTTGGGGGACACCTACGGAGAGAGGGCGTGGTGAGGAGGTGGTGTGCAAGTGGGAGACGCTGAATGTGCGGTCGGTGAGGTATGAGGAGATCCAGGAATGGGCCAGGTCTGAGATACCAAGGGATGAGAGAATTCCTAACAGGAGGGAGTTGTCAACTGTGTCAAAGGCAGAGGAGATGTCAAGGAGGAGGAAGACAGAGTAATGGCGCTTGGCTTTGACGGTTAGAAGGTCATTAGTGACTTTTGTTAGGGCAGTTTCAGTAGAGTGACGGGGTCTGAGGCCTGACTGTAGTCTGTCAAAGAGAAGGTTGGACTAGAGATAGGAGGAGAGTTCTGAGTGGACGTGTTACTCAAGCAGTTTTGAGGCGTACGGGAGCAGTGAGACGGGACAATAGTTGGCTGGAGAGGACGGGTCGAGGGACGGTTTCTTAAGTATAGGTGTGACCGTGGTATGTTTGAAGGCGGAGGGGAAGGATCCATTGGCTAGGGATAGGTTGAAAAGATGGGTTAGGGCCAGAGTAATGACTTCAGCGTGTTTGGGGATGAGATGTGACTGGATCGGGTCACGCTGGGCAGTAAGGAACACCCCCTCTAACAATACAGTACTGTGGACTCTACTGTCAGGAGGGGCGTTCCTCACAGACTGTCAGAAACGCCCTTCTGACACTGAAGAGCTATGGTAATGGCACAGATAGCATTTCATCATGGGCACATAATGGGAAAGCTGCTAGTGCGCTGAATTCAGTACACTGTCGGCTTTCTAGCGGTATATAAAATTGCAGGTGCCTGAGGACATGAAAGGTCCTCTTTAAAGTTAAAGAGTTGAGTAAAACATATGTAAGGTGATATGGAAGCACATCTTGAACATGTTAGTTTGTGGTATGAAATGAGTGGTATGAAATCCCATCATACATGATAACCGGGCAACACTTTCTAATACATGGACCCACACCAAAAACAACAGTGCCTTTGGACATGAAGCAGAGGCCCAAATTTACTATTGTGGTTATGACTACACACTGTTGCAAGCATGGCACATTTTTGCACAACATTACGTAGCTCATCTTTGGGGCATCTTGGAGCATCTAGTTGCATCAGAAAGTGTTCTTAGCTACAGTGGTCTGAGCAGCGGACGTGTTGCCAAACCCTACAGAAGGATTAGGATGACCGTGCAGTTACAGGCGGCCATCTGGGGAGCCAATGAGAAGAAGTAGCAAGGGGAACCACAGTTGTGCGCCATGCCCATGTTCTTGTACCCATTCCCACATTCCATGTGAAGGAGAACCCCCTTACACAGGTCAGGAGGATGAAGATGAGGGATTCATGGGGGTTTTGCTAAGTATTATTTTGTTGCGTTAATTTTCTTTAAAGACATTAGTACAAATTATTTAATCAACAGTCCTGTTGCCATGTTTGTGTCCAAAACCGCACATTAGACTGTCATAGTGTAAACTCAAGGGGTTTGCGGTGCAAATAATTGTGAACTGTGAATTTTATTACATATGAAGAAGAGAAAGACCATGATGTTCTGTATTTCCCAAAACCCTTCAGTGCTCCTTGAAAATCTCTGACACCTGGTGATATGTAGGTGAGTTGCCCAAAATGTAACTTTCCCCAGGATTTTTAAAGAAGACCTCAAGAGTGAACCCTGTTGTCAGCACCCCCTGACTGTGTATAAGACTCTGCACTTCTCTCTCTTCTCTCTATACTTGGTGCAGTGCAGTCTCCTGTCTGCTTCTACTCAGACTCCACCTTGATTTTTTTTTAGATTTTCCTTGCTTTCTCTCTCTCTATTCTTTGCTTCAGTACCACATCACATGGACAGCTAGAGACAGTACCGTCTCTGCCTGCTGAGAGTGCACAAAGATTATCCTCCCTTCTATATTTTCATAAATAAAATAGAAGTATATTGGTGGAGTTATTCATGACTGGCATAGTGTACGTTGGTCTTGATGATCCATGAGCTGCCAAAGGATTAGCCTGATTTTTGACAGCGCACATCATTATTTTGTACCTGGAATAGATGTCAGGAGCCATTTACACTAGAAAATCAGCATAAACTGCAATGAATCTGGTCACGGTCCTTTCCGCACCAGACCCCCCACCAAGCCACCTTTTTGAAAAGCACCAAAGCTGGTGCGTAAACTGCACTTGCAATAATTTTTGAATCTGTCTACTTTTCCCATTTTTTTTTTTTTTTTTGGACACTGGCCTCTGTTCTTGTCCCCCTGCTACAGATGTTCCCTTGTTTACTTATCCCCTCCCCCACCCTTTTAATGCCTTTGCACAATGTTGCTATGGGGCTGGGGCTACATGTCAACTTTACCCTCAACTCCTTTTATATGACCATAGATTACCAGGCTAAAAAGAGGGGTCTATAGGACAATCTTATACATCAATGTTTAGAAGAAAAAAAAAAAAACTGCATCAACTCTGCGCTATGTGAATAGCATCTATTTCTTAGCGCCCTCCTTTCTCCGCCTGAGACTACATGTCCCGGCAGCCCTTGCGGCGGCGTGTGACGTCACCGTACGTCCGCGCTTCTTCAATCCAAGCCACTGCAGCTAGGAGCACAAGAGCGCGAAGGAGGTGAGGCGGGGGCGCGCCTGCTGGCTGAGGAGAGCGCTCTCACGGGGGCGCGCACCAGAGACGCTCGGCTACAGAGACCTTCTCATTGTCTGTCCAATGGCTGGGGGGCCTCGGCGGGCGGAGAAAGAAAAAAAACCCCAAACTCTCCTAAACACAGAGCGCACAGTGCCCGCAGTGTAGTGTAGAGCCGCTCCGGTACCGCAGCCGTGTCTTGCCCGCTCGTCGCACAGTCTATTGTCCTGTTTCCTCCTCCATTCATTGTGTCGTGCTGTCCTTTGTATACTTACCGTACATCTCCTCTCACGTTCTCACCGTCACTCGCCCCTTTTATAATTAATATCATTATTAGTATTTTATTTTTTTATCTCCTCCTGAGGTAAATGTCGGGGGCGCGCAGGTGAGGGGTGTGCGCGCGCCCGGCGTACCGCTCCTGCTCGGCTCCGCGCGTCTTGCTCGGTGTGTGATGAGCGGCGGTGGCGGTGCTGGCGGGGACTCCCTCATGTAACCGGCGCCCCCCTCTCCACACCCCTGCTACGTATACCGCGGCCTCCCAGTAACCCCCCATCCACCTATTCCTAATAGTATCTCCCTCCCTCCCTGAGAGAACACAGCTGCCGGGGACCAGGAGAGGGGGGCGGCCAAGAAGCGATACCAGCAGCCGGTGAGACCCGAGGTGAGGGGAGGGGGAGGCGGTGTGTGTGTGTGGTACAGTGTGTACATGGGTGACAGCTCCACATCACACATGACATGTGTAGCAGAGCTGGAAGAGTTGGGCAGACATGTGTTGCTGTGACTCCTCAGTCATGTATGTGAGGATGAGGATGGCGAGGAGCTGCCATTGGTCAGTGCATTGGGGAGATGGATTTATGGGGGGAGGGGGGGGGGGGTCTGCTGGATACTTTGTATCACACTATGTATAGAATTGTCTATTAGTATCTATCTATGTATCTATTAGTGGTATCTTTCTGCTCTGTCTGTAATATCTATATACTGTGATCTATCTATCTGTGCCCACCTCCTATCTATGTGCTTGTCTGTTTCTGTTTGTTTTATAACTCTTATCTACCTTTTCTATGTACTGTGTAATATCTATGAAGTCTCTGTGTTGATATTTCTGTCTATTGTATCTCTCATATCTATATCTGTCTGTCTCTTATAGCTTCTATCTTTTTATGTATGTTCTGTGTCCCATCACCTTATATCTATTGTGTGTCTCCTATCTCTCTGTATCTGCCAATCTGATCTCTGTTTCGGAACTCTTATAACTCTTTATACAGTGTATATATATATATATATATATATATATATATATATTCTGTCTGTTTCCTAACTATGTACTGTACCTGTTTTATAACCATCTATGTGTTGTGTCTCATGTCTGTTTCTATGTGTGCTCTATCTATCTGCATATAAGCTCAGACATATATATGCACACTTGGGTATATACACATATATATGGAAGAATGTATACACACATACTCATTTTATACACACAAATGTAAGTAGTGTTTCTGTGCATCCAGATGTGTGTGTGTGCACTCATAGGTATGTTTATATGTGTGTGGATAGTTTGTTTTGATATACCAGACATTATATACATCTTTGTCTATACTCTGTATATAAACAGCCATGGCAGTATATAGATTTATATATGAGTGAAACAAACAATACTTAACTTTTTCTCCACAGGATTGGGGGTAAATGGCTGAAGGCCGGGGGTCTGATCATTGGTGATCACAGGAGCAGGGTTCTTGAGTCCCCTGTGTGAATGAAGCAGTAGTGCGCTTGTGTGACTATTGGAGCACTGTGTGTACCCTGTGTCACACATCCACTTTTGCTTCGGTCACACAGAGACCCTCTAGCCTCATGAGGTCCTAACAGTCAGGTGCTAAATAGGGGGTAAGTATTAGTCATGGTAAAACTGCTTTAATATACATATGTAAAAGAGAGATTGCCATGGAGGTCTGTGTGTTAAAGGGATATGCCAGTAACAAGAAGATATCTGAAGTACAGCACTTGGCTATCTCTGCTAGCTGCCATAAAAATTAATGGAGTTTCAGTGCACATTTTCAACTTGCCAATACTGTGGAGCAGTCCTTGTGACTGACAGTGGTTGCACCCTCATGGTCAGCAAGTTACCCCCCTTTGGTCAGGGGGGTAGCTTCTTGTTACTGGAATATCCCTTTAATATATAAATGTGATTGCCACAATAGACTTTAAGTTGATAAATGCATATAGGCAGACAGTGACTAACCACTACATGTATACAGATGGATAGTAGAAGTATTGATGCCTATATACGTATAGGAAGACAAGTAGGCATAGAAGTCTTTATGTTGATCCTTTCACGCTCTTAAGCTCTCGCTATATGATTTTTATGGACTCAGGTATGTGGATCTCAGACTATGCCAGTGCACATGACAAGCTGTGAAAGTTTTCCATGGGCTGTATACTTCTCTTCCAGACTTTTAACAGGCATGCTTTGAGCAATGTGAGCGCTTGAAGTGTTAACGTCACCCCGGTGGCACTGCCCACTGTCATTTCAGTAGCGTTGTAGGGCAGGCTGGTCGGAGCGGCTTTGTTTCTTTGCTCCTCTAGCTGTATTTTAATGCGTCCACCCTTTTAGTTGTGTATCTCAGCTTTGTAATGAATAAGTTATGTCATTTGCATTGATTGAGGTTGCTGGGTATACGGTGTGATTAAATGTCATTGGAGTTTAGATGATAACTGGTTTCCGCCGTCTGCCTTCGTAATTTGCTTTGTGAACTGTTCTCTTGGTACAGATAAGTGTTTGCTTGTGTGCCAGCTGACAAGCCCTGCCCGCTGCTCCGAGCTATAACAAGTTTTTTTGAAAAATTTTTCCATATGCTATCGGTGCAGTTTTTTTTTTTTTTCCAGTTGTCTGCTTTGTGTACCTGATACAGGAGACACTAATGATTACTGTGCTCATGTGCCGTGCCAGCTGCCGTACCTCCCCCACCTGGCAAACTTTGTTCTGGTTGCACGTTCATTGGTAATTTCCTCTTGGGATTCTCTTGGGAACAATCCTTCTTTAGTTTTAATGAACACGTGTGCATTGCATCTGTAGCGCTCAGTAACTATTTATTTTATTTTTAGAATTCGGAATATCTAACCTTCTAATATGTAAAGGGATGTTCAGACTCTCCTCTGGGGTAGAAGAATTGGGCATGTTGGATTTCACCCTGCCCAATCCTTTGTTCTCATTGGAGATAAATTGGTGACAGAAATGCCTGACAGCAATTTATAATTGGCTCCACGTTGAGAATGCATGGCAAGATGTACACATTTATCTTGGCCGTATTAATCCCTGGTCAGGGTGTTTTAGTAATATCTTGTTATCCCTTATTTGTAGTAGTGGGCTTCAGAAGGGGTCAATAAGAGCGCAGAGCAACCATATGCCACGATTGCAGGAAGTTGGGAAGGAAACTTACAGAATTACCAAGGATTGAACAACAAGTAGGGAAATTTGTTTTATGGAATTTACCAGATTGTTTGCAATATGGGAAAGGGCTGGACAGGTCTGAAATTATGACTGAGCTGGTATGTCTGATAGGAGTGTGGTTTTTATCCCTCTAGAGGATTAATTTGAGAGGTTGGGCACCCACTGATCTGCAAGTTATCTTCTATATTATGTATAGAGGAAAACTTGTTAAAGAAGTATCTGCTTTGTACCATTAATGACCTATCTTTAAGATAGGCCATCAATATTAGGTCTGTGGGGGTAAGATACTTGGGGTCCCCAAATTTTTTTTACTATTGACAGTGTGGTTCCTGGTATTGTGTCCCGGGAGTCACGCTGTTCATTCACTGTTCAAACTATGGCAGCAGCTTTAAGTACTGCAGAGCGGTCCCATAGACCTCAATAAGTCAGTGCTGCAGTACCAAAGCCCAAAAGATTTAGAATTGATGGCCCATCCTATTGATAGATCATCACTTGTAAAAACTGGATATAACCCTGAAAGATGGGAATATCTCTTTAAATACAAAGAGGCAGGATGGTCTGCCGAAATCATGGTGTTCTTTCAATATTAATCTGATTCAAAGGGGTTATACATCAAAGAATATGTATGCTCTATGCATAGGATAGAGTATAAATGGCTTATTGATGGGGGATCTTACTGCTGAGACCACCGCCTATCTTTTGAACAGGGGTGTCTTACACTTGTAGTGATTTCAGCCCAGATACAGTCAGGCTGAATGTTAGTGTACCCCCAACTGGATGGGCACACCTACACTTAGCCCAGACGCATTCAGGCTGAATTCACTACAGTGGTAACATACCCCCATTCTTAGGATTGGTGGTAGTCTCATCTGTCAGATCCCCACCAATCGACTATTTATGTTTTATGGACCGGGGATGAATTCTTCAATTCATAACCCTTTTATTCTAATGCCAAGCCCAACATTTTTGGATAGGAATGGCATAGAATCTAACGGGTATATAAACAGCACACAGGAACAAAACAAAAGACAAAACTAAAGCAAGACAGGACCAGGGAACCCGGGCCCGTCAAGCCACGCACAATAAACAAAATACATCCACACGGACGGAACAGAACTTGGTAATCAAAGGCACAGTCTATTACATCAATATCAATCAGAAAGGGGAGGGGGGGGGGAATGGGGCCCTAAACTCTGGCACCCAGTACCAACCTGCCCCCCAGCAAGGAACATCAGCCAATTAGGTCTCTATATGCCTGAGTACCTTGGAAGAAGAGCCAAGGCATCCAGGCAGCCATAAAACCGCGTGTGCGTCTTGGAGAGAAGCGGTGAGATCTTCCATGGTCTTAATATTTTCTACTTTATGGATCCAGTGACGGAGGGAAAGGGGGGTTGGGTGGTTTCCAAAGCACTGGAATGCAGGCCCTAGCTGCATTGAGCATATGGCGCAGGGATGATCTGCGGTAAGTACGGACGGGAAAGTCTGAGAGGTGGAGCAAGAAAAAGCCAGGGGTGGAGGGGAGTCTGGAAGACCTGACAAAGCACCCTATGGACCCCATCTCAGAAATCCCTCAGTCCAGCGCAATCCCAAAAAATATGCAAAAGGGTCCCCACCTCCGAGCCACAGCAAAGGTCTTGACTTTGGGGAGGAATAATTTTCAGCAGAAGACCTATCTAATGTGTATGGACAGCTGAAAAAGAATATTATTTTCAACAACTTAACATAAAAGACAAATCCACAGACTTGAAGGTGGAAAAGATTGTATATTTCTGTGCCGCTCCATGGGCTACCTCCCTGCAACAAGTGTCTGTCAGTAAACAACCCCCCTCCATTTATAGATGACTGAGGAATTGTTGGTTCTTTGGATCAAATGTTCAGCTTTGTTGTCAGGTTACGTCCATAGATTTTCATGAATGTATCTTGTCCTTAGAGCGACATGTGAATAAACAATCCTGTGCTGCTGAGATCAGCTGTCCGGGAGCAAAGTTTAACACTCTGCCTGTCAGCCAGTGGGATGAGTCCATGTGCTCCTTTATTCCAGCCCTATTTCTATATACACTGTGATCATTCATGTGCATTGTCACCTTGTCTATGATATCAATGGCACAGTGAAGTGCATTAGAAATGTCACTTGTACCTAAAAATGGGGATGCATGGAGTGGCTCTTATATGGATTATAAAACCCTTGTGAGTGGTATGTCTGCTGCTACATTGTGCGTGGGGGGGAAATGCAGCTTCTAGTTTTCTATATTGTTTCTCTTACAAATGGTAATCATTTCCTGCCATGGTATTCACGCTCTCACAATTGTTTTATCTCTTCCTATTTGCATGAGCCATAACCTGTGGCTGAACCATGTTGTGTGTGGTATTTTTTTTTTCTTTTCTTTCCCGCTTTGGGTCTGGAGGGCATCAGATGAGCTCATAGAGAATGAGAGAGAACTGGTCTGACTAGTACGTGAACCTCATTGCTTCCTCCGGGCTAGCTGCCTGTACTCCTGTGCTCTGCCTTCCCCGCTCAAGTCCTTTCTCCTGCTGCACAGACCCATACAACATGCGTGATCTGCCCGCAAGAAAGGTTACAGGGTTGTAGTCTGTCCTGCAAACATTACACCTGTCCTGGTATTCTCCCATGTCTGCAGCGAAGTTCCTGTGTTGTTTCGGTGCTTTCACGCGAGGCTAAGTAATAAGGTTTATGTTTCTACTTTTGACATTTGGAGAATCTGTTTCTTTAGTTGTGTTAAGTTTGTGTGTGTGATCTTGCATATACTTATGTTCTTGTGCTGTGGGTTCTTACTTTGACAGTCCAGCTCCTTTGAACCTCTAACTCCCAGCATGCCTGATCAGTTTTATGCTGGGTGTTGTAGTGTCACAGCATGCTCTGACAGGTGCCTACTGCTCATGCTAGGAGTTGTAGTCTCACACCTGCTGGAGACAAACAGCTCCAACACATTTTGTTCAGTTTTTAAGTTATATTTGCACAGTAGCGGTGGTGGGGGGACAGTGTCCTAGATTGTGTATAGCATTCTGCCAGGATATTATGAGCCCCATGTCGTGTTCAGAGGTATTAAAGATGTTCAGTGATTCATAAAATGGATTTGTGGTTGGATGAGTGCAGTATCTTAGTATCTGTTGTTGTATTATTCTTATCACTGTTGGTTTTGGAACAGGATTGTAGTGTCTTTGGGAAGCTGCCTGCTCTCAGCCCAACGTTAAAGCATTCAGTTAGCCCCGTGTTTTATGAACATATTTTACAAGCCTGTTTGATGTCATTTCAGTCAGTGAATATTATTCTGGTTTCTGTGGTTCATTCCTGTAATGTGTGCATGTTAACCCCTTTCCTAGCCGAAAGTTTTAGCTTTTTTTTTTTCCTCTTTCATATTTTCATCACTGCCTTCCAAGAGCCATAACTTGATTTAAAGTGGTCACCCATGCGGTTTTATTTTACTTGCTTCCTCTAGGGTTTCCATGCTGGAGCTGGGGGTTCCTGGCTGGTTCCAATGCCGGGTCATGACATCCACCTTGTCTGTTTTCACACGTAGTCACCTGTTCTGCCTGGGCCAAATTTACTATAGTGTACCAGCTCCAAACAGGAGAGGAGGTGGAGGGACCTGGGTACTATCTCTGATCGTGTGACCTGGAGTTGGAACCAGCCTAGAACCCCAAGATCCAGCATGAAGAATCCCAGAGGGAGTAAGTAAAATGAAACTTCCTGGACAATCCCTTTAACTTGGTTGTCCAACTTCTTTTCTTTATCTATTTTGGGGAGTCAACTGTTTGAAGGGGCTGTGATGCTAATACAAGTGCCGTGACCTCTTCACTGTTTATATTGCATTTCGTCTTTTTCATAGTCGCGGTGTGATGTAATTACAGCCTCATCCCATTCACTTCTATGGGGAGAGTCTATTTACATTCAATGGCTGCCATGAAACAGACTGTGTGCAATGTAAACAGTGATGAGCGTATTGCTCTCGTATAAATGCAGTGGCTCCTTCAGTCTGCTGATCAGCAGGGTCCCGGGTGTTGACCTATCACTTACTAAAAAAATAGGACAACCCATGTATCTTTATTCTGCAGGTCACTATGATTGTGGGGACCTAAATTTTATAGTTTTTTTTTTTTTTGTTACGCTTACTACTTAAAGAAAACCGTTGATGACAATGATAATAAAATGCCTTGTGTTGTATCCTATAATGTTGTAATTTTTCGGTTGATGGAGCTGTGTTTTGTGTGGTGAATTATAATTGGTACTATCTTCAGTTGCCAATTACATGTTTATTTTTTTTATTTCCTAATTTTTTGATAGGGGAGGGTGAGTAAAATAAGAGCAGTTTTGACATTGCTTCTGTCTCAAAAAAAGTTAATTTGCACGAACTGCTCCGTTTCTTGCAGACTTGAGCAATCGATTTAGTACAAGAGCCGCCACTCTGTGTATACAGTACTATGGGACAATAGAGCAGCGGGGAGTCAGGGACATCACTGTAATTCTTAAAGTCTGGGTCTGCTGACTGGGTTCATGTTGGGAAATCTGGTCAATATACAGACTGAATTTTCCTGTTTCCACAGGACCTAATACTGCATTACCTCAGAAGCGGCTGCTGTACGGTAGAAGTTGGCTGTGGCTTTTTATATCAGTCTGGGCAGTAGAAACCATTCACAAAATATGGAGCAGGTCTTTTTCCTGTCTGTATTTGTGGCACAGACTCTCCAATACAAGCCATTTTCCAGATCCGTGATTTCAGATGACCTATCGGACGCATGCGGGCATGTATTTTGCGGAAAGTAAAAACTACTACGGTTGTGTGTATGTAGCCTAAGGCTGAGGCCAGACATTGCGGAAAAGAAGACTGAACTGAACTGAACTTTAACTGAAAAGAAACAAATTCAGCAAAATCAGCAATTAAAAAAAAAAAAAAAAAAAATCCAACTTTTCCAAAATAGTGTGAAGTTAGTCTGAGAGTTGCTGTAAAATCTTTTAATTGATGTTTCATCGTGACTATTAAGATACCAAACTGCTAACAAATAGCATCTTTGAGGCAAGCTGTTTCCGAGTGCAGCCCCCAGGATGGTTGGCTGATCTTCCTGGGTCCCTATCCTTTCTTCTATATTTGATTTTTTGCTGAGGTGTCTGGAGAGGAACCTGGTGTGATCTGATTATCCCAAAGGGTCACAGTCTGAAAGGGGCTGTCACATCCTCCTTAAGGGGCTGTCTAGTTAACAATATATGCTCCTGAGACTTGCCCTCCTGTCTGCTTATTTTTTCAGTACATTGACTTTTAGACAAAGTCCTCCTCTCCTGTAACGTTAAAGTTCCCCCCTGAATGCCAGGGTAAAATGCCAGCCTTTGATGATGCTGGGCTATTTGACGTTTTTTTTCTCCTAATCTAAATCAGGTGGTGGTTGTACCGTAGCGCTTTAGGCACAATGCAAGACTTTGTTTTGTTAGAGCCCCCTGAAACCATTGCTAAATTGTTGCGTTGGCATGCAGATAGAAATCCCTGAATTCTGGACACGCTGGGTCTGCCATGTGTTTACACTGTGCATTTTACTCTTCCAATGTGTTAACTGGGGAGTCTTCAATGAGTGACTGTTGTGTAAACTGCTGCCGTGCAAAGACTATAAAAAACCAGCACTAGGTATAGTTTATTATATGTGTATATTGTACCCCAAATTTTAATATTTTGTGCCTTTTTTGCCTACAGGTCTTGATTCTAGAAGGATCTTTTACTGTATATTCTGTGGAAACTTGAACAGCAAAACTGAGGAAAATGGCGACCGACTCCGGAGAACCAGCAAGCACAGATGAGTCTGACAAACCTGCTGGATTCTCTGCAGAAAAGAACCTGGTCCGTCAGGGCTCTTCTTTGGTCCGACATGTCAGCATGGAAGAGAGTGACAAACCTCTTTCGGCTTCAGGGACTAATGAAAGAAAGCGGTTCTTTAGAAAGAGCGTAGACATTACTGAAGATGACAGGATACTGGAACAGCCCCTCAAAGAGGAGAAGGTGGTTGACTGTGAGGGCAAACAGCAAGTGGCCAGCCACATGACACCTGCAGGCCCGGATGACAAGAATGAACCTAAAGTGGTATCAGATGCCAATAAGGACTCCCCCAAGGAGAAAACGGAGAAGGAAATGGAGGAAGAGGCAGAAATGAAAGCTGTCGCAACATCTCCTAGTGGACGATTCTTGAAGTTTGACATTGAGTTAGGCCGTGGGGCTTTTAAGACGGTTTTCAAAGGTCTGGACACTGAGACCTGGGTAGAAGTTGCTTGGTGTGAGCTGCAGGTTAGTACAGTTTTGATAAAACTCCCATTTCTCTAGTGACCTGTGTACGTTTGCTTGTGTGGCTGGTGGTAAATCCTGTGTTTGCACTTGAGCTTCCTGGAATGTTATAGGTTTATGAATGTGTCTTTCATTTGCCTTCAGAGGTGTTGCTGAGGCACACATTGACCATTTCTAACACTCTTTCATCCCTTAGCTATATAGAAACTTAATTCCTAAATTTCCATTTTGGTTATACACGTGCTTGGGTCATAGCTTGCTTGTTTCATGGATTATCCACTGTGGAGAGGTACAGGGTATACAGAATTTTATCAGCATACATAGCCATAGATCTTTGTTTTAGCTCATAGACCAACCCCAGTGTTATCTTTTTTTAGTGGGAAGAAAACTAGTTACTGTGGCGTCAGAGTGAGGGTGGGTTGTTTTTTTTTTGTTTTTTGTCTAGGACCCCGCTGGGTCATTATTCCTTATGTTTTCTCAACAAATAGAAAATGTCCAGTCAAGCCACTACTGCTGCTACGCGACTGACTGTTCAGGCATTTTACGTAAAGATGGAACCCACCCTCCATCCCAATGGAAAATCCTTTTAATACGTCACCAGATCCTATTAAAGGGGTTATGTCACGAAAAATTAATTCTCCTCTAGAACTCAATGTTCAGAATGAGGATGATTGTGTGTGTGTGTTGTGTGGTTTTTTTTTTTTTTATTTTCTTTAATCCCATTGAGAATGTAGCAGTTGAGATGTGAATCCACTTATTTCAATGAGTGCGCTGTAGATGGCTGAATGGTGTACCTTGGCTATTTCTGGCATTCCCATTGAATGTCTGCATCCACCACTACAATCTCGTTCTCAATGGCAGTAACCCCCCCCCCCCCTTGACATGTCAAAGTTATGTTAAGAAAATGGTGAGGAATTTGGTGTGGAAATTCATCGCTGAAATAAAATCCTCCCATTGCCCTCAATGGGTTCCTTTTCTTTCTTTTTTTTTTTTTGCGCTGCAATTCCACACCATTTTTGTCCATGTGAATGGACCCTTAAAGGGATGTTTTCCTTATAGATATTTATGGCATATCCACAGGGACTTGATACTATCTCCAACATAAGGGTCCCCAGGTGGGATATGAATGGCTTAGCAACCCCACTGTTTTCTATGGCAGTTACGGAAACCATTGAGGACTCTGTAATAGGGAACAGTTAGGCTAAGGCCCCATGAGCCGTAATCGCAGCGCTAAAGCGCTGCGGAAAGAACCGCTGCGTGAATGTATTGTGGTTCTTTCCGCAGCGCTTTGAAGAGAAAGTTCACTGAGTTTTCCTCTGCGGACTTTCTCTTTCCATTATATCTACGGGAAAGCCGCCGGTGTTTCTGTAGATATAATTGACATGCTGCAATTTGCAAAGCTACAACGTCTTTGCAAATCGCAGCATGTCCGTACTGCGTTTTTTTCCACAAAGTGGGCATGGGATTCACATGAATCCCATCCCCTTTGCTTGCACTGTGAAATGCCACGATTTTTCCTGCAGCATTTCTGCTGTGGGTAAATCGCGGCATTTACGTCCCATGGGGCCCCGGCCTTATGGTGGAAATCCCCTTTATATTTAGTTAACCTTACATTCAGGTTATTATGTAAGCAAGTTGTTTGAAAGTAGATCGACCATCTTTAACATTCTGTCCCATGTAAGAGCAGCCTATGACAGCTACAGTACAGCTACTGGTAGGGCTGCTGTTTGGCTACTGGGATTGCTGAAGGAATACACTGGGTGCATAGTTCATACGCACACTTCTTATAAATAAACCAGACTCATAAACTATGTGTCTTCTGTGTTCTTTTAGTGCTCCAAGTAGCCAAACATCAGCCCTGCAAGGAATACAGATCTGTTGTTGTAATATGCTGCTGCTCTTACATAAATGAGCATCTTAAGGTGACAGATTCTACAGAAATACAGAATACAGTACTGTTGGATGTATAAGTTTATGGAAGACGTGCTTAGGTTTCCTCCTTAAATTTCCTTCTAAAGAAATGCTCTGTAATGGTTCACATGCAGTGGACCTATCAATTGAAAGGTGGCCGGTGTTTACCAAGCAAATACTCCTTGACTTTCAGAAGTAATTGTCATTGAATGCTTGTCTTCCTGGCTTCCAAGTACCGGAATTTCTTTCCTTAAAATGAATATATATACTACCGTTTTGTGCGCGGATACCACTAGGGTGAGCACACAGCAGGCGTACTGCTTATAATATTGGTCCCAATATTAAAATTGTATGTGGCCAGCTCAGCAGCTCCCTCTGATGGGAAGTGCAAAATTCTATAGTTTTATTTTAGAACAGGTCTTGGAATTGGAGATTTATATCAGAAAAATGGAGCTACGGTTATTAAAGGGTTTTCCTATCTCAGTGTTTCAGCAGCATTGCCTCCTCCTCTTGCTGAACAGGCCAGAGAAGTCTCACAACACTTATACAGATCAGATACCGTATTTTTCGGACTATAAGACGCACTTTTTTTCCCCAAAATTTTTGGGGAAAAGAAGGGTGCGTCTTATAGTCTGAAGGTGGCGCCTGACATCCGCTGTAATAGAGAGGCGGAAGCCGGCAAGTGATAGACGCCATTACAGGTGCCGGGGCCTGAGACATCGCTACGATCCTCTGCCGTGCATGAAGCCAGCAGCGGCAGGGGCTCCTCCGTCCCCCCGCTGCTGGCTTCATGCAGGGCAGAGGATCGTAGCGATGTCTCAGGCCCCGGCGTCTATCCCTTCCCGGCATCCGCCTCTCTAGTACAGCGGATGCCGGGTCAGTATCCGTGGCCCCTTCTCCCCCGGGGCCGGTCCCCACCGGCCCCATACCTGTAAAGTTGCAGGCCGGCTCCTGCGCGGCGATATCGCAGGAGCCGACCTGTCCGGGTGACAGCCGGAAGCCTAATGAGGCTCCCGGGTCTGTCACTGCTATATATTAGTATTGCGGCTGGTCTCTATGACCAGCCGCCGTAATACTAATATACAGAATGTCCCATAGACGGCAATACAGTTGTATTGCCGTCTATGGGACTTGCGATCAAGTGACCGCAGGTTCAAGCCCCCGGGGGGGAATAAAATAGTAAAAAAAAAAAAAAGCTTTAAAAATATGAAATAAATAAAAGTTCTAAATCACCTCCTGTTTTTTTTTCAATACAAGGTGATCTAAGCAATAGATATTCCCCAAAATGGTATAACTAAAAAGTACAGCTGGCCCCGCAAAAAAAACGCTCTATGCATCCCCGTACAGCTGCAGGGTCACCTGTCAATGTGGCCTTGCAGCTGTTGCAAAACTACAACTCCCATATATTAAATATTTTACCAGTTTTTGCTTCAAAATTTTTTTTCCCTATTTTCCTCCTCTAAAACCTAGGTGCGTCTTATAGTCCGAAAAATACGGTAATATGCAGATGCTTGTACAGAATGGACTCAGTGTTATCTGTGTGAGATAACAGACCAGGCTTTATCAGCAAAGTGCAATTAGCTGAACGATTGTCCTGCTGGCAAGAGTAGTGAGTAAGTGACGTGACATCACTTGTCCTATAGGTCCCTGGTTATAGCAATGCTGTGTAAACAATGGGAGGAATAAGGTCACGTAGCAGTAGATCCTTGAGATGGGACAATCCCTTTAAGATCTTTAACAGCTTAAAATGTTGTAGTTAAAATGACAAGATGATAAATGGTGGATGTTACCGAAACTTCATGAATTTTTAATTCATCTTATTTAGTAAAGCAGGTGGAAATAAAATTCTGTCTTGCTTTCTTAGCTTGGTTAATTGTATGAAATTTACAAGTGATCTCAGATTAGATAATAAACTATCTATCTATATTTACATATTACTGAATGGAACCATTAGGAAAAAAAAAAGCAAACTCCCACAAAAAATATTAACCAGCTCAAGTAAATGAATGTGCAATAATTATTCTCTGGGCAAGTTGCTTCAGAGCAGCATTCACTAGAAATGGCACAATACATTTCATTATTCACATTTGGCAATGTCTATTGCCCTCAGGAAAGTTATTAAAACGTATTAAATTATAAGATACTTCTTGGCATAATATTATGAGGTGGAGTTATGCTATTGCAAATGATATACGGACTTGCACTTCAATAATGAAATGCCATTAAGGCTGAGGCTCCACGTCATGGAAATGCAGTGTTTTTGTTGCAGCTTTTGCTGAAGTTTTTCAAGACATCCCTGACTTTGGCTCAAAAAATACTACAGAAAATGCTGGGTTTCCCCAATGTGGGGCCTTAGCCTAAAAGAGTTTTCTGGCACTTGATCATTGATAACCTATCCTTAGCATCGGTAATCAATGGGGATCTGTTCTCCCGGGATCCCAGCTGAACAGCTGTTTGAAGAAGTCACGGTCCAGGTGTTGGACCCCTATCTATCACTTATTGATGACTGATTGGCTTGTAGATATCTTGCAGTCCCAGTCATTTTTGCAGGTGTGTATATAAAGGCAGCTAGAAATATAGGAGCAGATTATTTCAAATAATCCTTCAGTATGCATGGATTGTTAGTAGTGTATTTGTCAATGGTAGGTATGACGTGCTATCTGTCCATCCTGAACATATGTGGGAATGATAACCATGACCAAGTGCTGTACTCCGCTATTCCTGGAACAACAGTGAGATTGTGCAACCGATCCCAGGGGTCAGATATATCGCCTATCTTATGGTCTTTCAAGTGAAGACAGGAAATCTGGAAATTGTAGGTTATCTTGGAAGGATCACCAGAGACTTATATGGGAAACTTTTTAGGAAGCTAGTTTATAGAAAGTTAAAATGGCCCAGTATTACACACACCAGCATATGGTTAGGGGGCAGCTGCAGTTTGGTGGATTGTGAAAGAGGAATTTCCAAGTGCTGACCTTGTTGCGGCTCTGTCTTTTTTTAGTCTACCATTTGCTACCAAGCGAAACTTATGGATGCATTGCATTGCTCACTTCCCTTGTGTGAAGTTGGGCCATGTATGAATGTGCTCACATAAGGGTTCATTCACTCCTGTCTATGCTGCACTGTTTGTCCTCTGCAGTGCATATATATTCATGTATATGTTTATTCGCTTGGCTTCAGTCTATGAGAGAAGTGCTGTGCGTGCATTTTATAATGGCAAAGATTTTCCATATTAATATACAAATGCATATGTATTTCTAGGGATTAAAGTGGTCTATACTGGGGTGAACACTAAATTATTAGGCAGAAGATTTGGCCTTTGCTATATATTGTCTGCAAATAACCACTGATTTGGTATAATTTTTATAAGTTTTTACTCTCTCGCCCCAGCATTTGAACTTCTGACCACTACCTTACAGCAGGGGACGCCTACTCTTCAAGTATAAGATTTTATCCTTTACATTCTCCACTTCTTACACAAGTTTCGCTCTCAGTTTTGCCTGTGGCTAGGGTAAGTTCACATGGAGCAATTTTTGCAACAGAATTGCTGCAAAAAAATCCATCCACCCAATTCATATCAATGCGAGTCAGCCTTTTTTCTCTTTCTGCTAGGGGCAAAACCTGAACCTCCTATTGAAGTGAATGAGAGTAGAAATCTTTCTGCCAAGATTTCCATGGTAGATTTTGCACAGCAAGTCCCGATGGGAAAAAATCTGCCATGTGAATTTGCATTAGGTTGTGTTGTCAGTAATGACCATGTTGTGGGTCAAAACACAACCACTTCTACTTATATTAGATGTGACGCAGGCTGTGCGCTACTGTGATGTACCAGAGCCATGTAGCCCTAAACTAAGAGAAGACATTTTGCTAGGTTTGTGTTCCCTGACAAGGCGGCAGTATATCCTTAGAGCCCAGGCTGTAGGACGCGATGCAGGTTTTTAAGCTGGAATTTTACAATGCGAACCACAGAATAGGAGAACCAGATTTGGCAGCAGTCATGCCATTCCTCATCTCTGGCTGTGATGTTAATCAGATTTTGTGAGAAAAAAAACTGCAAGGGACCTCTAAGTAATCTTATTCCTCAGTGTTGTGTCTTTATTGGTGTTCTGTACATAACCCAATGATGGTGTTATGGCTGTGGGTTTTTCCTTACTCTGTGCACCATGCCTACATTCCTTACAATTGCTTTTAGGTGTATTTTAAGATAAGATAATCATTTAATAGTCCCATAGTGGGAAAATTTCAGTATGTTACAGCAGCAAAGTAATACAGATACAAGATAATACCCAGTAATATATTACAGAAGTAGACACACAAAAGCTGAGAATAGAAGATATACTAGGAGTCCATAGCAGCTAAGGAACAGAAGAAGAGAGAAGGAAGACTTCATAGTCACAATCATTAGTTCTCTGTACGGAGTGATCTTCGCTTGGTCTGATGTAGATTATACAGCCTGATCGCAGTTGGAAGGAAGGACCTGCGATAGCTCCTTCTCACACTTAGGGTGAAGCAGACGGTCACTTACAGTGCTGCTAAGTGCCATCAAGGTCTCATACATGGGGTGGGATTTGTTCGCCCACATGGATTTTAGAGGCATCTCCAGCCTGTCTACTGGCACACAAATGTGTGTTCACCCTGTTTGGTAATCTGTGCTGAGTATAGGAACAGTCTTGTTACAGAATGTACTGTCTGTACACCTGCGTACAATGTATTGTAGAGGTTTTTGTGCTCAGTAAAACAATAGACAGATTGTATGAAGCACATTGACAGAGCTTTAGAGGCCCTTGGCAGACACCATTTCATTGGAGTGGTTTTTAGCCTGATATGTGTTCATTGGGATGTTTTATTTTAGCCATGGGCCGTATCCAATATTCACTTGACTTGGACAAAGGTGCCATACCAGACACGGCCTACAGACAGAATTTGTATAGATTACAGGTGTTGAAAGTTGGTCCCTCCCAAATGCAGACGTGTAGATGGGGTCATTGTGTGGTCTGGATGGTGGGCTGCTCTTCACACTACTTATTTGGGTAACTTGCCACATCAGGGAATAAGCATGGAGTTCCTACAACAAGTATGAAAATACTAACTAGTACTGTAGAGCAGGTTCCTTTGTTAGGCTTGGTTTTGAGTGCATTGAGGCGTGCCTCTGTCTGGAGGGATTTTACTGAACTTAAAGCTGACCAATTTGATAGCATTAAAGCAATTTCTACAGGCAACTAAGGGAGTGTAGAGCGCTAAGATTACTTCCCAGCTATTGTCTACAGCACAGGGCTGCAACCTTCAGCACTCCAGCTTTTGTGAAACTACAACTCCCAGCATGCATACTTGTTCTGCTCTTCTTGGGACCCTTGAAATGAATAAACCGTGCTGATTTTGTAGTTTCACAGCAGCTGAGGTGTCGAACGTTACTGACTCTTGGGCTCCAGTATTCTGTAGCATAATAGAACATGGTATTGGAGATGGCCATAATATATATAATATTTATTATTATTATTATTATCATCATCATCCGTTTTTAATTTTTTATAGATAATTGTCGGCTAAATGCTTGTGTAGCTGACTGCTATATTCCTTCCACATATTCCATATAAATGTACAACCTGCTTGCACATATACACAGTTGAATAAGTCGGTACCACACACCTCTGGGGGAAGCTTGCCTCCCCTAAAAGTTTTGGCCATCTTGAAAGCTAAGGTCCCCATCCTTCTTTCTTGGAGAAGGATTACCCAGATATGATAAGCTAAACTAATCTCTAAAAAGTCACATAAACCAAGTCAAAGATGCAAGAAACTAAATATCCAGCACAGGAGGGATCCATGAAACTTAATTTTACTGTCAAAATGTTACGTCCATCTCCTATGACCACATACGCAGCCCATGCAGTTTATCTACATGTTTCAGACTTGTGTCCTTCCTCAATGCCATGAGGAAACATGTAGGCCAGCTGCATGGGTTGCGTACACAGTCACGTGAAACTGACTTTTTAACATTTTGATGATGGTAGTAAATTTTATGGATCCCTCCTGTGTTGGATTTTCTGGTTTCTTGGTTCCTTCTATTCTTTTATATGCTGGGAAGAAAGGAGGTCCTCATATACATTAGATGGCCCAGCCAAAATTGTCATATTTGTCTAAAATTAACTCTAACGTTAATGTAACAATATAGTCTTAGGCCTCATGCACATGGTCATACTACGGTACATCTCTGGGTTGTAATACAGCAACTGTAAACTTCTCCATATGTCTTCCGTTTTGTACACTGGTATCCAAACACTTTCTGTATGAATCATTACTAAAGTGCCATACAGTGCACAATATGGCGGCACTTGGAGTGCCTACAATGCTGTAGCACAGAGCTGCAGGTATTTTACACGCTGCTGTTAATGTTTGTGTGCTTGGCTTTGCTGTGTGCATGACGCCTTATAATGAGTCTGTAGTTTTTAGCAGAGTAGCAGAGAAGAGGTTTGTAGTATTAAATTCCCCCAATTCTCAGCTGAACCTGAATGACTACATTTTACTTCTAGACATGTTCCCCTCCTCTTGTCACTTGCGGCTTTCCTGATACCATTGTGGTGACACTTGTATACAGACGGACGGCATACTCATACTCAGTTACAATTTCAGACTCTTTCTGTGGGGAATTCATGAACAATAGAGGAGCACGCTGGCTGCCATATGGGCCGACTGCCCTTTAGTGGATTTGCATGCAGATTTCTTTCAATGGACTTGAAAAGTGAAAGGAAATTGAAATTTCTTTCAGGGATGTAGTAGACAGGAGTGGATTTGTGTGTAAGCCTAGGAGATAGAGGAACACGGCTGATAGAACGGCAATCTGATCCTTGCGCCGGACACTGACCCCCAGCTAACTTTTCAGCATTGTCTGGTGTCTCTCGCTGTGAAGCATTTCTTGCTGCCTTTCTCGTTACATCATCGGTGGACTGTAGGCAGCCGAAGCCAAAGTAACCCTTCTATTTATTTTAAAAATGTTTGTACAGGATGTTGGCACGGATAGGTGCCAGCTCGACATTAGCAAAGCTTCTGGTTGACAGCAGCGGTCCACAGTATAATGCATCAGTGTACTGAGGTTATATAACAAGAGCTAGCCATGCGAGGCAGGAAAGTTTTTCAATGAGTACTGAGATGATTAAACAAATGCCTGAAAGTATATATACACACAAAGTCAGTCAGTCAGAAGAGCGCCCTTAACCCCTTAATGTACGGGGCAGGAAGCTTAGAAATGGCTACACCGTTATATGCTCCTTTTTTATACCTGCTCAACAATGCAAATATGTAATTGGTCAGTCATGTGGCAATGGCTCAGCGCCTAGAGAACATGCAGAGACTCTATCAGACAGGTACAGGGGTTGTTCAGACCAAACGTCAAGATGGGGAAGAGAAATGTGATCTGAGTAACTTTGACCGGGAATGATTGTTGTGGTGCCAGACGGGTGGTTTAAGAACCTCAGAAAGTGCTGATCTCCTGGGATTTATATGTACGACAGTCTGCAGAGTTTACAGAAAATGGTGCACGAAACAGTAAACATGTAATGAGTGCCAGGATGAGAGCAACAGACATGAAATAACAGACTGAGTCCATTCCGCCTGGTGTCCGTCTGCCCCATGTAAATCTTCGAGGTGTTTTTTTTTTTTTTTTTTTTCTACTTTTCTGATGGGGAAAAAAGTTGCGCATGTAGGACCTTTTGTCTTCCATTCCAAAATAAATTGATATAACTGAAGAAAGCATCTGCTAATAAAAAAAAAAGGCACAGACAGTGAGGACATGTCTGTGTCCATTAATCTACCACACTTTAAGGGCTCTATCACTTGGAAAAGTCACTTTTAACTAAACATACTTGCATAGCCTTTGGAAAGGCTATTCCACACCTATCTTTTGTGTGTTAATCGCCTCAGTCGTTTTTTAATGAGCCCACTTTTATTCATATGCTAATTGGTCTCCTTCGTGCACCCGGAAGTCTCAGCGAGCACTGTCTGCGGTGTGTGAGTCTGCAGGAAAGGCTGATGAGGAGTCATCATCATCAGCCAGTTCTGTACATATAGCAGAGAGAGCCCTCGCTGAAACTTCCGGGTGCATGCTGGAGGCTAATTAGCATATGAATAAAACTACTTCAAAAACTACTGAGGGGATTAACATACAAAAGGTAGGCGTGGAATAGCCTTTCTAAGGGCTATGCAAGCATATGTTTAGTTAAAAATGACTTTTCCCAATGATAGAGCCCCTTTAATGTCCATATCTTTCATCTTCTGACAGATGACAGCAACAGACATTTATAATGGTAGTGTGAATATAGCCTGAGATGCCCATTGCACAATGTGTGTGTGTTTTTTTTTTTTTTTTGTTTGCAGTCTGTGTGCTATCCATTATAGATCTGCAGTAACAGGTAAACTGCTCACCATATCTATGGCACCATGCACACCAGGGCTCTGGAGTTGGTTGGCCAAATCACCCACTCTGACTTTTTTTTTTTTTTTTGCAGTCTGACTCCTGTCAGACCATGGCTAATGAAAAAATATTAATAAGGCTCCGTTCCCATGGAGTAACGCGCCGCTCATTTAGACGTGTCAGAGCAAGGCGCTTCAAAACAGATCCCGTTGATTTCAATGGGTGCCGGCTTACGTGCGCTACACATTGAAATCAATGGGAGACTTTATAACACATTGATTTCAATGGGTAGCGGACGTAAGCTGGCACCCATTGAAATGAATGGGATATCTTTTGAAGTGCCTCGCTCTGACATGTGTCTAAATGAGCAGCGCGTTACTCCATGGGAACGGAGCCTTACACTGGGGGTGGTTCTGACCCCAACTCCAGAGTCCTGATGTACATATTTTTTTCCCAGTCTCGTTGGTTGCTGTAGGTCCAAGCTATTCTAATCTGTTTTTGCAGCTCGGTCTTGTCTATTAAAATTATGGGTTTCATGGAAAACCAGGGACTACACACAGATGACTTCTTTGTACTGTCAATTCAGTTTTCCATAGAAAATGCAGCGTAATCTGCAAACAGTGTAGAACAGAGTAGTAGGAGCTGAGCAGATTGATGAGAAAACACACATATATATAATTATTCATCTAAATCTCTGCTCAGTATTGGCTTAGGAGTCCAATGGGCGGGCCTAATTAGTCACTGACAGCTGTCAATCTTTGAGCACATCTATTGGGCAGTCCTGATGTGAATGCTCAACCGGGAATGTACTGCAAAAAATGTGCACAACACAAATTTACAGAAAATAAAGCAGAAATGTAATGTATGCACGTTATTAGATCTATTCCCCAAGGATATAGAAATAGGAAAATCTTATTGAATAACTAGAAGGAATATATAATAGAGGTCACTAAATTTCTGTCTGTAGGTTCTCAGAACTGGTTAGCTGTAAGTAGGGATCCGATCCTATAACGTTCTGCTCCAATAAATCCAGTGCGGAGGCTAAAGCCCAGCGTTTCCTGTTGATGGATGCATTGTAAGCTCATTTCCTGCGTATACTCTATGGCCGTGTTGGACAATTCCCAGGAGGTTGGTAATTTCTTAAAGGAAAAACTCCTTATAAACTTTCAAGTCTCTCTTTGAGGATGTATGTCTTTCCTCTTTACTGGGGTTGTCCTGTTTAGAAGACCTTCTCAAACTTCCTTCTACAATATACAGAGTAGAGAACATTTCCAAAAATCGTCTCTCTGGAGGACTCAACTTGTCTGTCCATCACACAGAGAGCCCATTGATTTCAGTGTCTTCTGTGTAATTCTTTACTTCCCCTGTGGTGGCGCTGCAGGAGAATCAACCACAGGTTGAATCTGATTGCTGGGGTAGCCATCCTATTAGATGAAATGGGATCTTCTTTGAGTGTTCGTATTGTATTGTCATTCCATAATGATATAGCATTATACAATTTAACCCTTAGTTGGGGAAAAAGTAAGTAGTGCAAGTGGGAAGGATGTATAAACTCTGAAAGACTGAAAACTTTGTAAGGTGCATAAAGACATGACTAAACCATAGCACAATACAATACCAATGATATATAGCGTACAAATCACTTGGAGCACTGCTCAAACCTAAAGTGACAAGCTCCTCGACCGTGCCATGCATTCTGTTGTTTGTGTTTTTAAGGAGTGATCCCTGCAGTGCTGCAGATTTAGGAAACACTTTTACATACAGCACATGACAAATCTAAGAGCCGTGTAAAACCACTTTTGGCACCATCCCAAGTCATTTAGGAGTGAGTCAGGTGTGAGAGTGCGAGCTTTACATAGAGGATTACAGTATATTAGCATTAGCTATGGATTCCAGTAATTACATAAAGCACAATGCTGAAGTGTGAGTCTTCTATAAAGCGTACCTGTCGTTTCAGGTGACGTTGCAGGATAACCTGTCTTGTGAGAATGAGTGCTCTAATCACTAATCTGGATGTAATCTGGTTTGTGTTCAGCATTTTTTCACCAGTTTCCACCCTGTGCAGGCTTTGTTTCTTATTGTTAATTGTTCCTGAACTAATGGATGCAAACTAGCTGCTATGGTGTCTCCTATAAACTGCTCATAGAGTCTGCTCCTCTATATCTCCTTTGCTCACCCACAGAAGGATGAGTCACATGGGGGACATCACTAGGTCAAGGTGCAACACAATGCAAAAACAGTAGCCATTGCTGAGTGTCTACCTCCTCACAGCAGCTCACTCCTTCACTTCCCTCCAAACCTCTCCATAGACTTCTATGGGTAGCTTGTAACCTAGTTCCTTATTTAATTAATAGTATGCCTTGTCTCTCAAGACATATATTTAGTAGTAAGGGATTGGTTTAGGGGAAATGGAGCCTGATAAATGAAGAAAGAGGCATTAATTTTCTCTAAGATGTTACAAAGTTCCTTATTTTTGTAAATTGTTGAGACACACATACATACACATATGTCAGTGCGTGTATGTATGGCATATAGCTGAGCAGATCATCTACATGGACTTTTCTATAGCTAACATACCTACTTTCTTTAACTGCCACTTGTTAAAGGGAGAGTATTATCAGGACCCATTCCTGCAGATAGGTTAGGGTCACCTGCATCAATTGGTGCTTTCCTCTTGTGAATTGGTATCTGCATTTTCTATGTATCACCATTTTTGGAGCAACGAGGATCTTGATATTGCTCTTAAGAGGTAATTGGCAGTGCAGGCTGCAGTGGGGACACCTCAGCCCAGTAAATCTTAAAGGGGGATTCCCATGAATATAATAATATCTATATTTGTAGATAATTAAAAGTAACAATTTTGCAAATATAAGTAGTTAGAAATTCTGCAGAATTTTAAAGATTTTCTAACTTTGGTTGCCAATGGATAAGACCATGAATGCTGAAACTTTCTATGGTCTGGGAATTGTCAAAAACCCAGCCATGATTTTCTTACTGTAGCCGGGTTATCAGGCAGGGACATACTTGTATGAGAAGCTATCCGGTCCACAATAAGGAAATCATGGCTCATTTTCTGACCTCAGAAAGGTTCTGGCAACCAATCAAAACAGACTGTGACCACAAGATATTTAGAGAAAAATCTTTAAAACTCTACAAATTTTTTTAGTTACTTATATTTGCAAAAAAGGTTAACTTTTAATTATTTGACTGGGGTAGATTTCAATTCTGGTGCATGGAAGTACGGAAGATATTTTTATTTATTTATTTTTTTTTTTTTTTTTTTGAGACCGGAGCCCATTTACAACATGATTGAGTCTTGCACCAACTAGTAGATGGATGGAAACTCGAAACTGACTTAGAAAACGTATTGTGGGGAAGGTAGCTCGGTAGGAGCAGTTGTGCGGACCCAACCAGTCAGCGCAAAATAAATAAACCTTTATATCAGGTACAGGATAAGCGAAATAAAGCAAAACAAAACCTGCTCGTCTGATTGCTAACTAAACAGAAAATACTAACTGTCCGTGTGAATTACTAGCAGCCACATGAATCAACCAAAACAGCAGTACAGTATCGTCTCACCACACTCTGTGTCAGGACAGACCCAGGCACCTTCTCTCTTCTCAGGATCTGCCCTGAAGTGCAGGCTCTGCTATGGCCCAGTAACAAGCCTGGGACCTACACCTGGGCTGCAGCTTATTCAAGACCTGCGCCGGACTGTATGTCCGGAATTTGGGGGAGATGTACCATGACTCCAGCACTCTGCCTGTCACCTTCTTACAGTATCTTAACATTCCTCCTTTCCCTCCCAAATGTGTGGTTCCTCTGTTATTCCTCCTAAAAATGTATGGATGAATTGTAAATCAGTGTTTCCATTCCTTTTGTCAGTGCGTTGTGTCCATATGTGCTACAATACTATCCAAATGGTGGCCATATATACGTTGATTTATTCTGATGGCAACTTAGAGTTTTAGTAGGAATAACAGAGGAACATCACAGAACCCCTAAAAGAAGCTTAAACATTATTTCATTATTTTATGACATCAGGAGAGGTGACTGGGTCGTCTTTGTAGAATGCACTTGCAATAAAGACACCGCTTTTTATAAAGGAAAAAAATAGGTACTTTTTACAAAGCGCTGCCTCTTTGATGTCTTCTTTGAGAGTCCTCTTAAGATCTTAATTTGTGTGCCGAGTCCTCAAGTTTAATGCATTCATAAGGAAACCACTTGTCTATCAGGGACGGCAGATCTTTTATTTGTGGTCTGTACATTCACACATTGACTTAAGTGTTTTGGGTCCGGCATGGTCTGGAGAAGCGGCGGTGAATACAGACTGTCCAGACATCAACCTCTGGAGATCACTCTGCAACCTGAGTAATCGACCTGTTTGCTAAACAAGTCCCATAGGTCTTTTTCTTATTGATCGCTGGTGTGTGC